>NW_022709509.1:886802-900346 GCF_011630105.1 Anneissia japonica | reverse complement strand
TATATGTGTGTGTGTGTGTGTGTGTGTGTGTGTGTGTGTGTGTGTGTGTGTGTGTGTGTGTGTGTGTGTGTGTGCTTATTTTTTTTTTGAAGATTTCAGGGGAGCGGGAGGCGTAAAATAACAATAAATGTAAATTGTAATTTGTTTTTTTTTTAATGAAATTTCTATACATTTTGTGGGTTGTGTGGGTGGGGGGTGCGCTAACTAAAAAGAAAATGTTAATTTTATTCGAAATCACCATTATTGGCGGTGAGAGGGTTCGCTAAACGATGTATAACAAACAATTCTCACCAAAACATGTGATGTGCCTAAATATGGTCATGATGACCTCACTTCATGACTATATATGGGCATAAAGAACAGTTTTTTGTCGAAAAAAAATGGATAATCTGAGTTTTATATTACAATAATAGCACGAGTGTTAGTATGAATAATAATATTAACTGTTATTAATATTATTATTCATATTAACACTGCTATACTACCGTACAATAAACACACAAGCCTATTAAAACGAAGGCAATTTGGTTTATTGATATCACTAATAATAGTGTAGATTGATATAACGACGATATTCATCAAATAAGGTGCACATATAGCGCTTGATGTGTTGACTTACTTTCCTCCATAAACTTAATAAAGTGATTTCTAAAAATAAGAACATATTTAATACTATATAAAACTACTATTGCAAAACTTTAGTTTCATTTTGAATACACTGTAAACGCAATACATGCGGTTTCAATATGATGCGGTTTCCTGATAGTTTTTGATTCTGGAAATTATACAATCATTCATTCGTACAAGTGAATAATACAATTTGATTGTAATTCGGGTCGTTCATGTCAATTTTACGCACTCGGTTAGGGTCCGTTTTAGCCCCTGTTTTTCGGCGTTTGCGAGCTAAAACGACCCGGGGTTATGGGGCTAAAACAACCTAGGATGTTATTATGTTTATTACAGGCAATACAGATGCTCTTTGTTTTAAAAAAAGCACACAATTCATTTTATTAACTATGTAGGTCACTTTATCATGAAGAAGATTGTCAAGAGTAGGCATATACTGTACGAAATAACGTGATATTTTATGGCTATGTGAAGAATTTGATACTTTAGGCTATCATAAATAAAAGCAGAATTTTATTTTTATATATTGATGACGTTGAAGTATGATCGTAGAAAAGAACAAAACAATTGATTGTTTGTAAAATGATTTGGACTCAATTATCATTAAATTAAATAACATTTATTTTTCTTTTAAACGATTCATGCAAACATAATCTACGAGGAGGTTAAATTTAGAAATCATGGCCGATATTCACCCGAGCCGAATCTACTCGAACCCGAAACGTACTAACGCCCAAACGACTCTGGCCTGAACAAGTTGACGGCACTTCACTACCTTATCTTTTTTTAATTTTGCTGTGTTGCATTGAATTTTCACTACTAGAATAACGACTAATCACTGGTGAAGGAAGAGTTAATTCTAATGTTGGACCATTTTTACTTCATATGCCCCTACCTCATGGTAACTTGGTGATGTTTAAATGTGTTTTCACTACACTTCTAAACAGTAAACAAAAGCCACGGATTGGTAAGAAAAATAGGTTTAAGCAATAGTTTTGATACACAGATGTTTCTTTCAGTTTGAGTTTCGATATGTGTAAATTTAAAGCTTTCGTGTGGGCAGGAGGTTGGTGTGTGCGTGTGCGTTTTACTTTTGGAGGGTTGCAATTATTCTAATTATAAAATATTTAGCATATTGTTATGCAATGTATTGATCAATTCTGGTTCTGGTGGGTAAAGCTGACCTCCTAAGGACTCCAAAAGTGTACGAGTGTAACAAGAGGGATAGAAACAAAGTCGAATGATACGAAATGTCATCCATCGCAGTTTTAGATGGTTTGTATTGAGGTAATAAACTATGCAATTCAACATCATCATTATCGTTATTATTATTATTATTTCTCTCAATATTACTATTAATGGGCCTTATAATACTATTACTATTATTATTATTATTATTATTATTATTATTATTATTATTATTATTATTATTATTATTATTATTATTATTATCATTTTATATTTTTATTATTATTATTATTCATTACTATTATTAATATGATTATAATAATAATAATTATTATTATTATTGTAATTATTCTTATTTTTATTCAATTTAATTTAGAAAATGATTTTTGCCCTTACCTTTTCGTTGGTGGACCTTCCTATGTTCTATATTGTGACAAACCTGAAGTATAATGTGCTCGTAGTAAACGTTGCAGCGCGGAGGTGAACGATATAATATCACTGCCCGTTGTTTTCCTTAAAGTGATTATTTATTGTTCATAATATTTCCTCCTTCCAGACAAAGGAATTTCGTGAAATGACTTACGGAAATCAATAATGTCCTGTTTGGGATAATTGGTGCTTAATTCATATCCTATGCAAAGCATAGGTGTTCCTGAACGAGATTGAACAGCCTGTCTTTTGTATGTACCTCTTCCTTTTAACTTCACAAAATGCCCATTTTTAGGTTGCCTACCGTAATAAATGCTGTATAGACCTATGATGACAGCACTATAGTGCATGCTGTCATTAGCAAACAAATAAGACACTCACTCATGACGCTTTCTATCGTTTTGATACTAACGCATAGAACCATTTTTATATAATTTATATATATATATATATATATATAATTTTGAATATATACATTGAATTTTTGAAGCCAGAAGTAACGTGATAAAATTTCTTTTAAAAAGCCTCATTCCGCATTGAATTTTTTAAGTCAAAAGTGACGAGAGAAGAATTAATTTTGTTTGGCCTAATTCATAAGTGATGTTGTTATAGCTTATACTTCTGTTTTCTCCGTCCGTCAATTTGAGGCAATCATGCATTAAAATTAGCTTGAATGAACTATCTCCATTCAGCAAGGTGCAAGTCAGTCGAATACAGTACACCAACAATACGTAGGCCCTGTACGATGGGAGAAACTGCAGCATACCCTCAAGGAAATGATAGACTCGCCCTAAAAATATGACAATATAGGGGTTTCATAGGCTTATTTATTCGATTTTAGATTCTACTAATATGTAAAAAATACATTTATAATTTAAATAAAACCAGAAGTAATTAATCTAATCAAAAAAGTTTCTCTCACAAAATACGTGATCCCAGACTACGAGTAAACTATACTTCATCGCATCATGCCGTCCAGGGAACATAATAATGAGGAAATAATTAAACGTTTCGGTAAATTCAGTGTATTTTTTTTCTGAAGATTAAAATATTATTATTTTAAAGGATAGTCGAAATTTTATTCTATCATCCTGTCATTAGAAGTTTAAGCATAGATTCGCTTCTGGGCCTCACGGGAGAAGGGTCTTTCTGCCCCAACCCACTCGTCGGTATTTCTCACCCCAACCCAGTGGCAGATTTTGAATTGTTCAGACGGGGATGGGGGAACAACATTTTTAGAATGAGTAGCGCTAATTTACACAACATCGATATGCATTAACATTTTAAAATTTAGTGGCTAAAGGAGGGCTCGTGTCCTCGCGAAGCTCTTATCTGAGATATGGTCTGAGGGGAGGTTTATGTCAATGCCCCTAATTATTATGGGGTCAAGGGAGTGGTTTTTATCCTTATCGCCTTCATAATCATAGTCATAGTCATCATCATCATGGCCATCATCATCATCAACAGTATTTGTGTTTAATTTTCTTAGAAAAACCACATGATAATAAATTATACAACAGACACAAACTTACTGAATACTATAATAATACTATTCAATACTGATACTATTATTTTGTTATTACTGTTTATATCAATAGATGCTTGTGTGAAAAGAATTGTTGTTTTTAGTCTCGACGTTTCGATTGAGTTGCTTCAAACGACGGTATTGCGACGAATGGAAAACCTTCACAGGGACAGAAGAAGCGGTCACGTTATACGGGTAATGTTTGCAATTTTAAATAGCACTCGCCCATCTTAAAAACAGAGGGTCTATACCTACTCCTAAGACCGAGCAACCAAGAATAACATTTTCTCCTGAAACAAAACACTCTTTCAACGGTCCACATAAGAGAACATTCAGATAAAAACGCCTAATAAAATATTTTGGTATTGCTTTGCACGTATAATAGTCAGCATTTTTCCGATTTTTTTTTTATCTGATTTTTTTTTTTTTTTGTCGAGTTTATTCTAATTTTGGATTGCAAACATGGCTTTAGACACAAACATTTTACGTGTCAAGATGCTCTATCATGATCAAACTGTGGGATAGATCCAACATCAAAGCAAGTCATCGGCTACAGATTGGAAAGAAATGTAATTATTTCCAATCTGATTTTGAGGACTTGGCCAATTTCAATCAGATGTGTTTGGACCCTGATTGGAAGTTTTTAGTTTTATTTTCAGTCAACACATTAACTGTCATGGCTGTGAAAGTGCATTCTTAGAGTTTTGAACTATTCCACACTCTTCTTGAAAAGCATGTCATAGGAAAAAAGTGTTGTGAAAACTAGAGATATACAATAAAATGTGACAATTTAGTACAAAACAAAATTGTCCATTAACTGTCGGAGTTATCTGCTTCAGCATTGAGCTGCAGAAAAAAAAATTCCTCATTGAATTTTTGAAGCCAGAAGTAACGTGATAAAATTTCTTTTAAAAAGCCTAATTCCGCATTGAATTTTTTAAGTCAAAAGTGACGAGAGAAGAATTAATTTGTTTGGCCTAATTCATAAGTGATGTTGTTATAGCTTATACTTCTGTTTTCTCCGTCCGTCAATTTGAGGCAATCATGCATTAAAATTAGCTTGAATGAACTATCTCCATTCAGCAAGGTGCAAGTCAGTCTCAAATCGTCTCCAGCTACACCATTGCATTCTGCCACAATAACGATGTCGGTCGTTTTGCAAAACTACTAACAGGAGTGTAGCCAACGAAAAGACACATAATCCTGCTGAAGACCGCAATGAATGATAAAAATTGAGAAAACTGATTACCGGTAGTGTAACATGACTTAGATGTAGCTATAGGCGAAACTGGATTCCGTTTATAAAAACAGAAATGAAACCATACCAAAAAATACCAAAGAGGAACTAGATCCAAACAGTTAGAAACTTCATCATTGTTAGCGTGATACAATAAAGAATACTGTACAAAGATATATGAAATAGAAACCTGAAAAAACATAACTTTATATTGTTTGAACGTTTGCATGGCCAAGTAACATATTTAATGCTTGTGTTACACCACGAAATACTTCTGAAAAGAACTGTTGTTTGTTTTGGGAATGGCATTCCCATTCTCAACAAACAACAGTTTACTCTCAGTAATATCTCCGTTGTGTACACTTTTTTTTTTTTTATAAGAACCAGTAAAATTTTGCCCAGGCTCAGTGTACTTATTTTTTTGGCCGATTTCAGGCTCAAGATGTTGTTAATTTCTTCTTATTTTACACACTTTTCAAACATAGAAAGTTATTATTGTACAGCAAAAATTGGCCTTGAAAAAACGCCCTGGAAAATCGCCCCAGAAAAAAGGCCTGGTAAAAATAGTCCAAAATGGTACACTTGATTATAGGGGGTATTACATAGTCACACCTACATTACTGCACGTAAGGTACAGATATAATTTTTTGGTTTTTTTAAAAACCTCATTTGACATTTTACCTCAGCCTCAATTTGTTCTTATTTTGTTCTTAATTTTTAAGCAATTTCAGGCCTCTGTGTTCTTATAAAATGTGTTCTTTTATAAAAAAAAAAAAAAAAAAAAAAAAAAAGTGCACCGCAACTTTGTCACTTTGTGTAACTTCAGGCTAATAATAATGCATATTTTAAGTTACATTGAGCTTTTGTGATTTATCATACAATTGCCAGCTAACATTATTACAGCAGATACAGTTCATCCTCCAATTCTAGACTACCTTTGCGACCTTGAACATTTGGGGTGGTCTCGGGGTTGGACTCCAATTAGAGGGCTAGCTTTGTGTTATTGTCATTTGGGTCTTTAGAAAAGTGGTCTCGCATTAGAGGGGTCTCGGAATTAGTGGTCTTGGGGGTGCACTGCATTATTTTTTTTTTCCTGTCCAATGTTTGTTTGTTTATTGTTTTTTCCACAAACAAAAATATAATAAACCTAAGTTGAAACATATAATATAAAATAGGTTATAAATATTTAAAAAGCGGATTAAGAAGTGGGGAGGGGGAGTGGGGAATCAATAAATAAAAGTGTGTTCTTACAATACAATCCGAATCTGAAATATAGCCTCCTCATAAATTGCTTAAATCGCAGCATCTGTGTTACCCTAAAAATGGCGGTCAGGATCAGGGCTGGCGCTCCACCACGGTTTCATTCTTCCCATCCATTTCCCAAATTGAATCTCCTTAAAGTCACTAACATTAATCTTATCCAGCAAGGTAAATTTATATTCTCTGCTATGCATTCTATCTGTCCTAATAATTTATGCAATATGTTTATTCCCAATTACTTTATTCACAATTATCCCACTCGATCTAGAACTCATATTCACATACCTACCCATAATGCTTATTATTTTCAACATAATAATAGATATGCACCTACTCGGGCCTTACAATAATGAACAATCTTCCTCCCCCAATTCTAAATGCTGTTTCTATAAAAACATTTTACAAGAAAATAAATACACCTAATGTCATGATTTGATGTGTACTGCTTTAACATGAAATTCAGTTTATTCTTTTAATTTATTTATTTATTTATTTATTTATTTATTAACTTATTCATTTATTTATCTATCTCCATAATATGTGATTATTTGATCGTTTCTCTTATTTTTTGTTGTTTTATCTTTGCTTTTTGTTTTATTTTTCCTTTTAATTTTCTTTATCTTGTTTGCTTTGGCATGCCCATCACAAGAACTTAATATTGTCGGGATCTGGCCATTATCCATGGCTTTTTTTTTCTTTTAAATCATATCTTATTGTATAATTTGTGTTTGTAATATGGAAGTAAATAAATGTCTTTTGAATGAATAAATGAATTATCAAACCTTCTGACTTAATATGAGGTATCCTCCTTCCTCAATTGAGTGAGTGTGTGAGTGCGAGTGAGTGTATATAGCTGTCTCTTATACACATCTAGATGTGTATAAGAGACAGAAATTAGGCTATATGAAAAGAAAAAAATATCGAGTATATATATGTATATATACTGTCTCTCATTTTAAATCGTCTGTGGACAATTTTTTATGATATATAAATTGTAAACGGTAAACAAATACAGTAAATAATAGGCATATGTTATTGTTATATAATAATATTATCATCATCATCAATAATAATAATTAGTACTATCATTTATTTATTTATTTAGTTCTATTATTATTTTTATTAATATTATTATATAAATGTAAATGACGTAATTATTTAATAATTATTATTTATTTATATTATTAATAATATTACATGTGTAAAATGACGCAAATATTGACCATCACAAGGCACTGCGCCACGTCTATGCGTCACAGCACCTGATTTGTTGAACATCTGATGACGTATTCTATCTTTTTTACCAGGGGTTGTATTATAAACATTGACATTTGTTGTCATCAAATAGTGAGTGAAGTAAAATAAATAAACCCTTGTGATTTGTTTGACTCTATTGGTACGCGTCATCGATTCGATTGTGTTATTGACAGTCTAACCGATTGTTCGGGGCCGTCTAAACGAGTTTTAACGGGTTTATCTTTGCTGAAACTGAAAAAAGCACGTGACCAAAATAGACCTGCTATTGTAATCTAAAAATAGCAAAAGGAAGTCATTACCTGCCGTCTATTTTTGCAGCCTCAGAGCTGACACTATGCCCAAAGTTCGTCAGTGACGACGGCGATTATAAATACGATTAGTGATGGAATGACGATGACGATGTTGATGATGTATGGTTATCAAAATAATGATTTAGGTAATAGAGTAATGATGAAGACAAGGCCAAAAAACTTGTTATATATAATTTAATCCCTGTCGCAGGAAATTACAAGATGTTATTTTTCTCAAAAAACATGATACAATTTCTTTTAAATTTATTTATTATTAGTAAAATGTATTATTTATACAGGAACACGATGCTTTAAATCATGACCAAATTTTGTAAACCTAAAAATAGTAACGAAGTTAGTACCTGTAATCTATTTTTTGCAGCCTCGGAGTATGTATTATACTATCTTATCTGAGATTCAATTTATTAGGAACTATATACTGTTTCAATCAGTGGCACAAAACAATACAGTGTACAGTAAAGTTCCCAAAAAAAGACTTGTGCTAAGAAAAAGACAAAAAAATTTAAAAGCAATCTAAAAACTTAAAGCAAAACAAAGTGATGCAAGCTAACACACACGAACAAATTATACAAACACCATACAAACGTACATGAAATACACATACAAGTACAACATATCCATACAAAACTGCATGCCCCTAGTCACATGACTGTACCGTACTCACAAATATAAACATAGATACATGCAGTACATACTTTATACACACATCAAGCCTGATAACACAGATGTACCGTACATAAAACTAAATCAAATAAAGCAATACAGGACTAAAGTAAAAAAATAACGTTTTTTGTTTTTGTTTGTTTGTTTTTGGTTTTTTAATTAATTAGTGGACTTTTCGGTTTTTTGAAAACCCAATTAATAAATAAATGCAAAAGAGCGTTCAAATATGAAAATGTTTTGTTGTGCTTAGCCCTTTGGCTATTTTTAGAGTTAAGTACACCCCAGTCTTTTGTGTTTCCTTCTTTAGAAAAGAATAAATAAAATCGGAAATTCCTTATTTTTTAGATGGCCTATTCAATTCTTGGAAACTTACTACCAGGTAAGCGAAAAAGTAATTTGACCAGAACTGCGTGTAAACATAAATAAATCCTTGCCGAGCCACGAGGCCCATAATGTGGGCTGGAGATTTTCTCCAGTATCAAGTAGAGTGAAGGCGATGAGAGGGTGATGCTTCCCGTGGGTGGGATCCCAGATTGGAGGAAATATACATATCCATATCCATGGTTATTCCAACCCACATGATACAACTGGGTAGGCTGAAGCAATTTAGATAAAGTACCTTTGCTCAAGGACACAAGCAGTGGCGGCGCTAGTGGGGATCCAAGGTGCAAAGGACCCCCCGTCAGGGACCTCTGGACCCCCGCTTGGAACCCCTGTAGGGGAATTATTATTCCCAGCAAGGTCATCGGGGAAAAATCAAATCTTGAGCGCCGAAAGTACAATTCAAGCATCGCTTAACTAAGCTGCCAACATTTTTGAGAATAAAAACTAGTGCGAGCAGTGCTACGGTATGTGCGAGATGTTGTTTACTATTGCGATCGTATTGGTTGCAGTGGTGCACCAGCTCTTCACCAACAGGGCACCTCGCCCGCAAGGGGGGACCAGTACCCCCGATATCCTTTTTAAATAAAGAATCCCATAAATAACACAACATTTTATTATCTTTTAATAAAAAGAAAATTCCCGACAAATTTGATCCCCCCCCCCGGAGTTTGCTAGGGTTCCCCGACGGGGCGGGGGGTGGAACGTTACCCCCTGTCGGGGAATTCCTGGCATCGCCCCTGGACACAAGCGATATGCACAAAGCGAAGGATTGAAACCCGACGCCAAGGTCGGGGAAACTAAACTATTTGCACTGCGCCATATCGCGTCCACAACATGTCAAAAATAGTATTTTATTTATGTTTCTCAATAATATTTGTGACATTCCATGCAATTTTACGTCAATGATGTAGGGATGAATTATGATATTTGGGAAAATTTATTTTTGGAACTTCATTAACAATAACCTATCTCATATTACAACTACTGTACATCCAATCAGCCCTTACTTGGTAAGATACCCAGCTTGTAATTGCGGTCAGTATAATAATGTAATTATAATAATGTACCGTAAGTATTCGGAAGTGGATTATTAAACTAAGTTTCAACTGTCCGGAAATTTGTTGACGCAAAAACACTTCCGTGTATTAATTTATTTTTTCCTTGTGATCAAAAGTTATGTATATAGTGATATCTTATCGTTTTTTATGAAACAATGACGTCTCGGTTGTGCAGATGATGCGTCCACTCCAACGCGAGTCGGTGTGCGAGCGGCGGCTTAGGAGTTTCGCCTTTATCTGAATCTCAACATACAACTAAATATTATTATCTTAATATTATTTCATTATAACAACAACAGCAAAAGAAGACAACAATAATTATAAACAAAATTAATATAGATAAATGTTAGAAGCAATGCTCAAAATAAACAAATTTTATGATTTATCGAGAAGTTTCCAAGGATAAGTTACTTGTGATTGTATGAAGAATTGGAATTGGACCTCTTGCTGCCAAGGCGAGTGTCATTCCGTTAGACCACGGAAGCCTGTTGGAATATCAAAGATTCAATCCAGCCAGATCACAACTGATTTGATAACGAAGCTGGTTTAGGCAAGAGAGAACTCTGCAAAATCGCAGCAGAAATTATAATACATAAATGACAATATTGGTCTATTGGAACATATAAAGAAATATATAAATGATAATAATGTATATATATATATATATATATATATAATGTATATATATATATATATGTATATATATATAATGTGGGGTAGGTCCTGTCTCTTATACACATCTAGATGTGTATAAGAGACAGATTATAATGTGATAGTTATATAATTACTGGTACTCACATTTCTTTTAAAAACATATCTTATTTTTACATAAATATTAATAATATTCAAAAATACATAGGCCTATAACTGTAAATGTAATACAGTATTATATCTGTCTCTTATACACATCTAGATGTGTATAAGAGACAGTATATATACTGTATATATAATATATATTGTATATGTTATAATATATTAGGCCTATATATATTATATATATATATTATATATAGGCCTATATATATATATATATATATATATATATATATTGAGACCCCTCTAATTCGAGACTTCTTTTTCAAAAACAAATTAACAATCGTCAATGTTTTAACATATTATTATTATATATATACAGTATATATATATATATATATATGTTATATTTATACATATATATTATATACATATATATACTGTATATGTTATATATAATATATATACATATATATTATATATATATATATATATATTGAGAGCCCTCTAATTCGAGACTTCTTTTTCAAAAACAAATTAAACAATCGTCAATGTTTTAACATAAAGCCAACCCTCTAATCGGATCACCCCAAAACTTCAGGCCCCAAAGGCGGTCTGAAACTGGAGGGAAAACTGTAACTAAATAATAATAACAGTGCTCAGATAGGAACATAAAAGTTATCCTCTCTGAGCACTGCTTTTGTTTGTGGTGTAAATTAAGATGGTTGTCGTATTCTACACATCGTAAGTTAATTGCATGTAGTCCTACGTACTCATGTACGGACATTCTATGCTCATTGTCAGGAAGGCACAAATCAATCATGTCTAGAATTAGGCTTCATCTCTATTGTGTTTACATGTACCCGGGCAACCTGGATGACGTCACAATAGACAGGTGATTTGTATAATAGCGATTATTCATTGTTTAATCTTCGATCCGCCATGTTGTTCAATGTAGACAAGGTCGTGATCACAGCGGGCTTAAGTTAAATTTTCACACAACAATTTGTCTCTCAAATTAATTTACACAATCACAGGAATCAGCAGTCAACATGGATATGCTTTTGTTGTTGAGGTTTTAATTGCAGCACGTCGAACAGTTATAGGAACCATTTAGATGTTTTTACTTTGTCTTTTGAACGAATATGGAAACCAATTTGACTTGGCCTGCGCCTCCTACGAAAAGTGATCCTCCCGTGGGACGTTACCATTTGGGCGTCCGCCAGTAGAGGCGTACAACGTACTGTATTCTTAACGCGTCCTTGACGTAGTCTTACGTATATGCAACGAGTTTAGCACTTGGGTGACAGTTACTGTTGTGAGGTTATGTGATACCTGTGTGTGACAGGCGTTTGTGGGACGTTTCCGTATGTAGGACATCCGTTGGGACGTTTGAATAATTTCTGTACACAATGGCCGTATCAATATTTGGAATTTCAGCTCTGTTAATTTTCTTCCTCGACGTTATCGGTAACGCCGTGGTCTTTTTCACGTTCATGCGAACTCCGAATCTATCAACAATAACATTCAAATATCTGGTTTTTAATGTTGCAATTGCTAATGTGTTAGCCGGGGTTATTTGCATTTTCCCCGATGCAATTTACTCCCTCTCCACGGACAGCAGTGCCTGGACCTGGGGCGACGGATTCTGTACAACCACTGCCTTCATCTATGCGTTTTGCACGTACCTTTGCCTGCATACCATTACGGCAATTTTTATCGAGCGCTATGCACGAATTTGCTATCCTGTTTACTACGATATGATCTTTGGGAAGAGTGTGACAATTATCTGCATTGTGGGGCTTTGGTTCTATTCATTTGTTCTAGCCTTATTACCTATCATTACGTGGGGAGAGTACGGTTTTTCGGCAGCGGAGCATCGATGCAGCCCCACCGTGCAAGGCTGGCAAACTCATCCCAGTCACTTAACATTCACAATTGTAATGGGAATATGCTTCCCATTTCTACTTTCATGTGTGTTTATTGTTCTAAGTATCCTTCACATACGTAAAGTTCGAAAGACGAAGGGAACAAAAAGCGAAGGCGTCGAGTCTTACGGCGACAAGTTCAGACGTGCACAAAACAAAATCAAACGTGATATAAGGGATACATCGACTTTACTCGAAAAGAAAAAAAAGAAGCCGAAGAAGAAAAAGAGAAAGAAAGAAGACAATATAGACTCTCCATTGGAGTCAGATCAATCTGCTTCTTCTTCGTCGTCGTCGTCGTCCTCCTCCTCCTCCTCCTCGTCATCCTCGTCGTCAGAAGACGAGAATGTACCGTCAGGGCATCAGAAGTACAAACTTGCACGCCGGATCAATCGCAAGCAACGGTACAGACCAATCGAAGTAGCCTGGCTGAAAACCTTCTCCGCTACAATATTACTATTCATGATATATTGTCTGCCCTACATTATTGTCAAATATAATATTGTGTACCAGAAAGGCACTATCTCTGATAACGTCCTCACGGGGGTTGTTGTTATTGCCTTCATCATCCATGCGATTAATCCGATTGTGTATCTGTGTAGTGGCAACAAATATTATGTAAAAGCGTTTGTGAATACAATTAAACGCAAAAAATAATTTGTTTTAAAATATTATGACATAACTTTTAAGTATCGTTAATCAATGTATGAATGTATGAGGGCGCTGTTTACCGAATGGAAACCATTATGTAAAAACAAATAAGTCTATGTTCAAATTATTTATTTAAAAGCAACAACAATTTTTAATTCGTAAGCTATGTTACCGGACTGTAGAGTAGGTTCAGCAGACTGTGGATGAGCCACAGATTACAAAGTCCCCAGCTGAGGCCCACGGTCTCTGACGAGAAGTTGAAAATCCTCCAGC
>NW_022709509.1:882169-886773 GCF_011630105.1 Anneissia japonica | reverse complement strand
AAAGCTTAAATTTCAAGAATAGCCTAGCTCTTATGTCCGGAATTGGCCCTATGTAAAAATGATTTTTCAAAGCAGTGTTTCCCGACGTCGAGGGTCCACCAGCGCCGCCACTGTACTCAGATTATTATTATTACAGTATAATTTACTGTATAAATTTCTATTTATGCGACGGACTTAGAACATAGGCCTACGTTTACTCGTGATGAGTTAAGCTGCATTCACATCGGATCCGAACCGAAATTTGGACTGCGTTTCTGATGCGAGAACGCCGCGCTCACAGTCCCATTCTTTATACACACTGATTTTTTAATCTGTTCGGTAGACCTTGCTATTCAAAAATTCGGATTCGGTGTGAATGCACCCTTAGATCCTCAACGCAATGCAATCCCAATGCATGACGTCTAGTAATGTTTGGAATAAGTTACTTAGGTGTAAACTACATTTACACTAGACACGATTACGACACGACACATGGGTGGCGCCAGGATTTGCCAAACGGGGCGAGGGGCGATGCCCCCGACGAGAGGTCAGATTTCCCCGACGAAAGCAAAGTGTGTGTACTCGAGCTTCGATTAAAAGGTTTCGAAATAGGTCCAGCGGTCGAATCCCCCGAAAACTTTGACAATTTAGGGGTTTCAAATGCTTATTTAATCGATTTTAGAGTCTACTAATATGTAGAAAATACATTTTTTTCCTCCCCGACGAATTGTGCTTTTTCCGCCGGGGCCCTCCCCCCCCCCCCCCCACCACTGGCACCACCCCTGACACGACAACTACACGATAAAGATGTGCGCAGTGTTGAAGAATACAAACTACGCGATGATGGTATGTCGTTGTCGTGTCGTTATCGTGTCTAGTGTAAATCTAGTTTTAGTAGTTTATTTTTAAGTCGTTTATGCTTTTGTAGAGTATAATGAATTCAGTATATATATATTTGGTAATCAATATGTTTTTGTATTGTATATATACTCTTCAACAGCCTCAATAAATTGCCGTGTATATACTGAAAATAAAGGGTAATTCTTAATTTCTTTATATTCAAGTTATCGATGCAGAGTGAATTTGTGTGAGGTGGCCCTAATGAAACTACACTGGTTTTTTTTTCTTTTATTTTTTTAGGCTTAGCTTATAATGTGCTTAGGATCTTGATGTGCTTATAATTACAAATGCGTAGGTGGTATTTGAAATATCAAAATACACCTTTACTACACACGTCAAAATACTAAGCACATTATAGGCCCCGGCACGTTTGTGTTTTAACGATCTACTCTCGTGCAATAACCGATTACCATGGACACTTTATTTCCCCTGCTGTATCTGGGACTGGGACAGACGTGACATGTTAGCAACAACAAACACAAACATATATGGAATTTAATTTATATAATTATGAAGGAACTCCCAGCTAACAATATATTACGTTTATAAGAACGTTATAGTAATGTCCAGTTAGGTGTTAACCATTATTTTATAGAACCATAAGAATGTACTTATAGACTAGCCCAATTTCACAATGTCATAACGTTTGAAAGTTCTTACAAATTAGTGTGAACGTTATTTTGTGACATACCGGTACCAAATAACGTTCGCAAACGAAAATATAGGAACTTTTTGTGTTTGTTGAATACGATAGTATAATACCTCACTCAAAGTATCGAAATGCACGCCGCCATCGTGTCGGGATTCAATATTTTGACATTAAATGTCATCATCAGGATTCATCAGTAATTCCTGATGATGACATAGTTAATGTCGAAATATTGAATCCCGACACGATGGCGTGCATTTCGATACTTGGAGTTAGTATTATATACTATCTTATCTGAGATTGATCAGTGGGCCTTTCAATTCCGAATACTGTTTGGATGTCGTTTGAACAATAACATTTTATGTTTACATCCGGGCCGTATTGTACTGGTCGTTCTTCGTTAGACCATAGAGAAAATAGAAATGTTCTATTTTCTCTATGGTTAGACCACGCCTGCCTGCGCCGTGGTAAAAATTCTACTTAACGAAGACTACCGGGATGAAAAGAAAACTGGTAAATACCCGACAAAGCAAAATGGCTGCGTTACCGCGATACACGTTAGCGCAATGTTGCTTCAACTTGTGGCATGGGTTTTTTCCTTTAAAAAAAAATTCATGCAGTTAGCCTACAATTATTTTTTTTACTTTATGTGGGTAAATATTATAATTATTATTTTCTGAAATTTAATCTAAATTATATTAACGCAAATGTTGTTGCTAAACTGGCAAATCGGCCATGTTTGTTTTGTTCATGTTGATAACGTTAATTTCCATTGTCGACGCAGTCTATTTTACGAACCACTCGAATGAAAATAATACTCAACGAAATACCGGTGGCATCAAAAGGAACCAGTCGAATACGACCATTGCTAATATGCCATAAAAAAAGTCATTATTGAAACAATCTATTGAACGAGATAATATCAGTTTGTATGATTGCAATTCTACGAAAGCCTATTAGGGCCACTGAAATATATATTTTTATGTCGTAATTACGATTTATTATGTCGAAATTTCGACATACGTAAGTCGTAATTACGACTTATTATGTCGAAATTTCGACATACGTATGTCGTAATTACGACTTATTATGTCGAAATTACGACATAATAAGTCGAAATTTCGACATACGTATGTCGAAATTACGACATAATATGTCGAAATTACGACATACGTAAGTCGAAATTACGACATATTATGTCGAAATTTCGACATACGAATGTCGTAATTTCGACATATTATGTCGAAATTTCGACATAATAAGTCGTAATTACGACATACGTATGTCGAAATTTCGACATAATAAGTCGTAATTAAGTCGTAATTACGACATAAAATATATATATTTCAGTGGCCCTAATAGGCTTTCGTACAATTCAATTCAGCGAAACTGTAAATTATTTTTATTAAATGACGCATTGAAAAGGTTATTGACTTGTGCCTTAATACCGAGTCCTTTACTGAGGAATTAATAGTTTTGCTTTGACTTTGATTTTTGACTTTGTCTGTATCAATAATTCAAAGCCACTTTGATTTAATTTGGGCTTCAATGACAGATTAAATATTTTTTTTAAATATAAATTTTGGATAAACAATTTCACAATAATTAAAATAATGCAACAACATAAAAGTCACTGACTTAACTTCAGCTTTTAGTATCGACTACAAGTTTAATTGTTTGTTTGTACAATAGAATTTTTTTTTTTTTTGGGTAAATATTTCACAACAATAATTACAAACCGTTGGTCTACATTCATGCCAATATCAAAAATGCAATGTTTCTTCGCCTTCAGTTTTTAAGCTCATTTTGTGATGCATTGGTTGCAGTGCCGTAGCCTCGTCTGGAATTTCCCCACAATGTTTCATTTTTCTCAACACACTGATATTTATTTTACAATTGACAAGTCAAGGTTTACAACATTAGTCCAGTCAATTATCACCTTCACCCTTGCATGAACTTGGTAGTCAACCAAATTAACACATATATTATGAAACGATTTCTTGATGTTGCGTCACATAAAAGTTGTGATTTACTGAGAAAAAATTTCAAATAATTGTGAGTATGAACCAATGAAAGAAGAGGGTCTACAATGGTCTTTTCTTAAGTCAAGATGCCTTTTACGAACGTCAGCGGCTTGTTTTTTGGGGGTTTTGTTTTCAAATTGCCCAAGGGAGAGGACGCGATCGGCTTCGCCCCTCAGTGCCAAATTACATTCCCACATGCACTAGGCCTATGCCTCGGCGTTTTTTTCTCTCTCTCGGCCTTGGATTGGGGAATGAGTAAATATCCTTTTCCGTGGCTTGTAAAAATTAGTTATACATTCTCAGAGTGGAAGTTGCTTTGATTGACTGAATGAATGTGTGGTTTGGAAGTTTCGATTCCGGGTGACAGGATCTTGAGCAGGACGAGGAATTATTCCTTTTCTGGATTTTCGGTTCCTGCATTGGAATATGTAGGCCTAATGTCATTCTCTGGCCATCAGGATAATTCCGTTTCCATGAATTGTGGAAGTTCATGTGTTCCGGTGAAAAATATAGGCCTACAGGTGTTATCAAAGCCCATTCAGCGAAATACAATTTGACTAAATTTGTATATAGGATACAGTAAAGATATAAACTCTGTCTCTTTTTCATATAATTTTTGAAAAATTTACAAGGTGGGGGGGGGGCGGTTGGCCACTGTTAAGTATTCCAATGCACGCTAAAAACGATGCACGTACGCAAATGATTTATGCGAGGCCTGTTGCACGCAAATATATTTTAAAACTGTGTGCAAAATGAAAGTTGTTAATATAGCCACAATATTTTTTGATGTTGTCTAATAATTAAATCCAGTCTGTTTAGGTTTAACATCTGTAGGGGGCCCACCCCTGCTGCTCTGAGAAAAAATACCGGCTTTGCTTGCAATGGGCCCCAACATTCTCTCACACCGGGCGGCCCCATGACTCGTCAATAGCCACTGACAATCCTTTGCTGTCCATTTCGAGATCGCTTGTGTCCTAAGCAGGGGTGGCGCCAGAGGGGGCGGGGCTATAGCCCCCCCCCATCGGGGAAGCATAGCCCCCCCCCCCCCTCCG
>NW_022709509.1:881964-882063 GCF_011630105.1 Anneissia japonica | reverse complement strand
GTAATAAAAATTCGCCATAATTCATCAAATATCCGTGGCTTCCAGGGGCCCTAGGCGGCCCCCTGGCCCCAGCCAAGTGAGACTCGATTCGCTCCACTA
>NW_022709509.1:879991-881948 GCF_011630105.1 Anneissia japonica | reverse complement strand
GGCCTTTAGCCCCTCCGTCGGGCAGGTCCTGGCGCCACCCCTGGTCCTAAGGCAAGTCACTTTGCCTGATCTCTCCACCCAAGAGTAAAGTGAGTACCTGGTGGTAGGCTCAAACACAAAATGTGCTGTACAACTGCAACGTCATAGAATTTTCCCCAGGGAGCTGAGTAGGCCAATGCCATGTTACATGTGCTTCATCCAATGACCGGGTGTAACAGAAGTGTAGGCTGGTATTCGGGGGTGCAACATTGAGAATGCGAACTAAATCCCTATTCCAATGAAAAACAGGGAACACCTTCGGGACCCAAAAATGTCCCCTTAATAATAGGGGTGTCCCCTGAATAGGGATACCCTATTCAGGGGACACTAACCATGTTACTAACTTAGCATGTTTTCATACAACGTCGATACATTCTTTATAATTTTATTTTTACAGACATAACGATGAGACAGTAGGATTATGAGCTAATTAATAGTTAAGAAAGGGGCCAAGCTCGATTAGACTTGTCTATTTCTTGGCTCCTATTGTAGGCCTATACCATTTGTATGTTTTTTTGCGTATACAATAAAGAAGAAGAATATTTATAGCATTGCAATGCAAATACAATTCATATAGGCCTATAATATAAAAAAACAGCAGAAATAGGCCTAATTAAAAGAACCAGGCCCGTAGACAGGTTCTTCCAAAGGGGGGTTCTCTGGGCGTGTCTATGGGCGCGAAGCCTCGGTGGGGTCATCGAAACCCCTGACTGAAGCCAGATGATTTTTGTGTTTCGTGGGGACTCTAAATAATGATAAATTAAAAGCTTAGGTCTGCAGCAAATATCCCGTCTGAGTCTGGGTGGGTCTGCATTCATGATTTGGATTTGAGGACCGTTTTGTAAATTTGAGGATCGAGGGGTGGGGGTTTGCCAGAAAAGAGGGGTTTCTAGAAAAGGGTTTGCCCGAACCAAAAAATCCCCCTGGCTACGGGCCTGACAACAATAGGTGTGTTCCCAATATCATTTCATGATGCAATGTTAATGACCATTTTTTTAAATTATTTTATATTTAGCTTTCTATTCAAATAGGGGTGTGCCAAATGAAAGGAAGAGTTAAACTTTAACCCACTTTTAGTGGAACTAATTCCTTCATGGGACCTACAGTACCGGTACGTCCATAAAATAATGTGAAGCCTTTGTTGGCATGACACTATATAAGTCTAACATTATTATTAAATAAAGCAGGAGTATTACTAGTACATCAATGTGGCTAACACCTGAAACGCCAAAGTTTCGAGAAACAATCACTGGAAATGTTGTAGGTAGGTTATCTTCAAGCTAAAAAAGCCCCTTATTGATTCCTCCACTAATGAAGGCTCTGGAATTTTTAGAGATGCGCGCCCTCTCTGTCCAGAAAGGGCGAGCGAGAGCTGAGTGGGGAGAGACTCCTGGATCGATCAAATAAGAGGGAAATGATTGATTGTTCTGGACAGCTCATCAGTTGCCATGATTTGCTTTCGCATATCCTCACGTAAAAGCTACACTACCGTAGCTTAGCGCCTAGACTTAGACTTTGTTATTATATTTCGAGTCATGTGAGTTAAATAATGTTAAAAATGAAGCATAGGAACTTTTAGTTATCACCGCACTAGGCTAGGCTAGCCTAATGACATAATGTTTATTTTCAAGAAGGATGCCTCGGCCTAGCCTAGCTAGGGAGGGTGGGTAGCTAATAATAAGCAGAGCCATGTCTAGCCTAGGCCCTGTCGCCTATATAGGCATATTGTGTTTGTGGCCAGTATAGGCAATGTTGTGTAGCAGCCTAGCCTAGGCTTGATGCCCCCTCTCCCTAGCTAGGCTTAGCCCTGGGAATTCGATCCAACTCGGCCACAAGTCAACTCGGCCACAGTCAACTCGGCCACAAGTTAACTCGGCCACAAGTCAACTCGGCCACAAGTTAACTCGGCCACAAGTCA
>NW_022709509.1:864979-879977 GCF_011630105.1 Anneissia japonica | reverse complement strand
CAACTCGGCCACAAGTCAACTCGGCCACAAAAAGTTTGGCTACAGTCAACTTGTGGCCGAGTTGACTTGTGGCTGAGTTGACTTGTGGCCGAGTTGACTGTGGCCGAGTTGACTTGTGGCCGAGTTGACCTGCACCCGACCCTGGTAATACTAATAAGCCTAGGCCACTAATAGTAGGGGACATCTTATTATAGGCTAGCCTCATTAAGTGAAGTGAGGGAATTACAATCGGGCCCAGGATGATTGATCAGGCTCTTTTCAGGACGATCGGATTGATTGATTAAAAAAAACACATCATCCAGGAAAATTAGATGCTCTGTATATACCAAAATAGATTGCAAAGGATATTCAGCCACCTGCCCGGATGAACAATAAAAAACATTCCTATTCACCTGTCCGCCGACTCCGTCAGTAGTTATTTGAAAATATGAAAAATAACCTTTCACATAGTAATATATGTTTCGGTATTCAAGCTGACAAAAACTCAAAAGCTGTTGTGTTTGATCTGAAAGTTTATTGTGTCCCAACAAGTTGTTCGAACCTATCGAATACAAAATACAAGAAACTACATAACTCAAGATGCTCAAACTTTTTAACGCGATAATATAGATTAGTGTAATTAATACTAATTAATTCTCAATACTTTTAACTCATATAATCAGTACTTAAACTCGCACTTTTTAACATCCAAGATTCAAATTACAGCTCAACTCAACTCGGTACACTCTACTCAGATGACAGCCTGAATGTTGAAATATCAATTAACCTAATGACAAATTCAAAGCATTATCAAATAATGTTGAAAATAGCAGTGTTTCTCTTATATTAATAAGTAATAATAATGATAATATTTATTTGAATTATGCCATATGTATCGATGAAACTCAAAGAAAAATACCTAAAGTAATTTAAACATATTATTAGTGTATTCCTCTCGTAGACCTTCATGAAGAAAACCCAAAATAATGTGATTCTCAAATCATAGCAATACGGCCGCTCTATTGTATTACATGGTATAACCATGGTTAGTCTGGTCGATAGTTCTAACCACTAGAGATAAAACACTTTCAGGGATCAACTTGATTATACTGTAACTTACACTAACCTAAAATGCGAGTCCCAAATAAGCCTCATAACACTGCAAATATCACTCCGCATATATAAAATGCACTAGACTCTTAAAATACTGTACCACAAATTAAAGTAAATTAATACGCTATCGAACAAATAGTTATAATAATTACTAATAATCATTAACGTTCCTGTCCATGTACAATCAAAACACGCTTCACTTGCATGATGATTCATCTTATACCTAATACGATGCTACAATTCTAAGCATAACTATAATTCTAATGATAGTAAATTCGTAATTCCTAATATAATTTCGGAAACTCGGTAACAATAGCGACTATATCAATCTCAGTTTTACGATCTTATTTAATCATTAATTACCGATGTTTTACGATAAATTATGGTCCGTTTTACAATGAAGTTTAATACAATGATGTTTAACTTACCAGTTGAACTGCTCAATACTCGTAGAACAACCGTGTTAACTTTCTCAAATAACTAAATTACACTACAGAATTCTCGAACACTTCTCTCTCTACGAAAAATAATTTGTTGTGTCTTATCGGAGCGCGAAAATTTAATTACCGATGTTTTACGATAAATTATGATCCGTTTTACAATGAAGTTTAATACAATGATGTTTAACTTACCGGTTGAACTGCTCAATACTCGTAGAACAACTGTGTGTTAACTTTCTCAAATAACTAAATTACACTACAGAATTCTCGAACACTTCTCTCTCTACGAAAAATAATTTGTTTTGTCTTATCGGAGCGCAAAAAGTAAACCACAAAAATGTGAGACAGTTAACAAGAAAGGGTGCTCATTTCGTTCCCTCACGAAAAACAATATATGCAATACGATCAGCACTAAAAGGCATCTGGATCAGGAATAAACATGTTATAATATTTATCTATAATATTCATGATCACATGTGGCTGTGTTGGGGACAGTGAGCCGTGAACTGCAACCCTCATCTTAAAAATTACATAGTTACTAACCTGAGAGATTTGAAATGCGTGACTACACCAGTTGGCTGTGGGGGGGGGGGGTGATCCAGGGGTGGAGAACCGGTGGAGGTCAGGTTTGAGTCACATAATCAAAGGTTGGTTGTGACAGTGAACGCACAAGACCGTATGCGCCTAATTTTACTAAGCGCATGGTTGGCTGAGTTATTTTGGTCGAAATTTTCTCAGTGAATTGATTCTTGAACGAGGTAACGAAAGCTCTCTAATGACTTAAGTTACTGCATGACCGTTTTTATATTTTTAATAAAACCAGTTTCTTCTCATTTTAAATACATTTTTCATTGAATTTGTAGTAATTCCTTATCATGCATAGACTTGTGCTAAATGCGTGACAAATTTATGATCACGCATGTGTTTCTGCAAAATGCGTGTTTCATCCAAAATCACATTGAAATGCGAAACGGTTGGTAACTATGTAAATAAACTCTCACATGGTAATAGACATCTGCCGGGTGAATAGTCACTCCCAAAATAAATATAAAATAACTATATGATCATTTTAATTACGATTCTTAATAGCTGTAGGCCTATGTTAAAATAATAAATTTAGAACACAATAAATTGAATCACAATGAAAGTGGGCCTGATAGTCAACACTAGGTGGACCTGATTGTCTTGGCGTGGGCCCGATCGTCCTGGGCCCACCGATCATCCCGTGGGCCTGATCATCTGTCACTCACATGAGGGGCTAGCTTATATTATAGAGGGGAGGCTAGGCCCGAATACTACTACTAGCTATAACGACCTAGGCCTAGCTAGTTTCATTAGTAGGCATGGTAGTACTAGTAGTAGGTCCACTTGGGTCTAGGCTAGGCTTAGCCCCCCCGACTAGGAGAACAAGCCACCATCCCGGCTTACTCAATTCCGCCCATGTGTTTCCAAGGAAATTGCATTGATTGATGACTGCGGAGGGGAAAATGAAATGAGCTAGCCCTCAATGTCCAAAGATTCAGGCAACTGTAACGGTAAATTCTCTATAGCAAGGATGGCTTCTTCCTCTGAAGTTGGGTGCCACTATCCTAATACTAGGCCCTAGTCCTAAAATAATTAGGTAGATTCATAATTCAGATTGTAAAAATTTTGTCTAGTTTTTACTGTTATGCATCACTACTATCTTTTTTCTTTCATTATCATTTTATATTTTATAGATTTTGATACCTATTGCTGGTAAAACTTGAGTTAAACTCAAAATGAAAGAGCAGAGCTTAGCAGCTGGTGTGTTTTATGTGCTGTTTCTCATTCTGTCATCCTTCCTTGGCAGTGTCTTCATGATGGGACCTATGCTGCCATTGATGTTCCTACACCCCTGGCTTTTCAGGCAGGTCAACGATATATTTATGGCACTGTATTTGTCTTTACCGGTGGTAAGTATTCACTCAAGAATTGATAGCCAGATATTTTGGATTGTTAAAATAAGTGGGACTGGGTAAAGGGCCTAGGATACATAGCCCATTACCCCACAATGCTTAAAACTGTTTTGTATTTCCCAGGGGGGTGGAGTGGGGGGAAAGGGCCTTATCATTTGTTAGACTAATCTAATTTTGCTTGAAGGTTTTATATTAAATTGAGTTATGGGGAACCTCTTACATCAGTCCATTAGCTATGAATTTTACTATTCTAATTTAATTGGCTTAGTAAATGTGGAGGTTGTGTGTTCCATTCCCACACAAATGATAATAATAGTAATATGCAGAAATTTATAACAATTCAAAAGCAGTGAACAATTAACCCAAATTAAAGCGATTGGTAAACAAAAAGGTTTTAAAATTGTTTTAAGTGATAGTACTATAAATGTAAATTTCTCTTGTAAAATACTATTTTATTATTATCATTATTATTATTACCAGTATTGTTTATTATTGTTATTATTTTATTATTACCAATATTTTGTTGTTGTTGCTGTTGGTGTTGCTATTATTATTATTATTATTTTTATTATTGTTAATATTTTTTGTAGTTTACTGCTATTATTATACCATCAAGCTATAGATCATTATGAATGTTACTAATTGTCTTGAGGTCGGAGGTTCTATCCCTCGCTTTGCATTTCGCTTGTGTCCTTAGGCAAGGCACTTGGAGTGGGTACCTGTAGACTCAACCACAAAATATGCTGATTACAGCTGCAACATTATGGAATTCTTCCCAGGGAGCTTCTGAGTATTTGTCCCATAATTTGCTTGATACAATGACCGGGGTAATAATGTGAAGTGCTTAGAGGCCTTGTTGTCATAAGGCCTGTATAAGTCTAACTATTATTCATGTCATCATTTGTTTTATTATTTCTCTTTACATATTGACCTGTACACAATTTGATTTGACTGAATTCTGCAGGCTTTACTGGGTACGTATTATCCTGAAGATTTCATTTGTTTATTCATTTATTCATTCATTCACTCATTCATTTGTATTTCTATTTTCTTTCAGAAGGTAACCCTCTCATTGATGAACACTGCTCGTCCGAGGGACCCTATAACACATTAAAATTCACAGAAGAAAATAAACTAAGTCTTAACTTCCTAACAATACATTAAAATTTACACAAATTAAACTAATTAGAAATTTAATTAAATTTTAACAATAAGCCAGTGGCAAAATATTGTTTGAAGATTTGCATGGCAAAGTATAATATATAATTAATGCTTGCGGTACACCACGTAGATAGTTCTGAAAAGAACTGTTGTTGTTGTTTGAGAATATCTTGACGAGACGGTTGACTTGCTTCAACCGTCTTCAGGAGAATTATATCTAAGCCAGTGGCAGTTTCAAGTTTATGTCAGAGAGTGAATATTTGCAGCCATATCAAGGTACCATAATCATAAATTTTTTTACCTCAGCCCCTTACAATGGCTAGGCTGAAGTGGTCTTGACCTTTCGTCTGAAAGTCTCTTCCTGGGCCCCCTCTTTCAAACTCCTGGATCCACCACTATAGTAAGCATTAAATAATTAGTCCTCATTAGTATAAAGAAGAATGTAATATAATAAACAATGGTAGGGCAATGTTTCAATATTATCAGGGGCAGATTTAGGCGGGGGCTGGCCCCAGGGCCCCCTTTTGGATGGAAAAAAAAAAGAAAGAAAAGAGAAAAAGAAAAATGTGATCGCCGAAAATGCCTCAGAGCTAATTTTCGGGCGTCTAGAACACAAATTTTGCAGGGGCATGCACCCAGACCCTCTAGGTTAGTGTTATCTCGATCGACCCCACTTTCAGGGCCCCCTCCCCCCCCCACTTTTCAGACATCTCTGGATCTGCCCCTGACTATGGTGGATATTCCAGAAGGTATAGGTTATGTAATATACCAGTTGATAATGTTTATTCATCATGCGATATATTGTGTTGACCTAATCAGTCTTACTAACAGTTTTAGAGGAAGCTCAAACACAAAATGTCTTTGGTTGATTGTATACAATGGAAGTATTACTTCCATTTTATACAAATGTAAATAAGATAATAAAAACGTTTGTAAATACATAATACATTTGACACGCCATTCAAAAGGGAAGTTAACTAAATAATTTACTAACATTAATAATGCAATGGAAAGTGTCAGTAAGATATACATAATGCCAACAATGCATTTTCAGTTACTCATATTTATTTTTATCTTGTTTTGCCTTACATACTATATATAGCTCCATTCTTTTCAGATGCAAAGATATCAGCTTATTTTCTAGAACATTCTGCAAACTATGGCTTGCGACCTACCAGTGGGTCACCAAAATATTTTAATCCATCATGAACTTCACAGAAATGCAAAGTCAGCTAGTCTGTTAGATTAAACAAAGAAGTTATAGTAAGACCAGGAATGGTAAAATGAAACATGTGTTGTATAACATAAGCAGGATATAGGTCTAGCTCTTCCCGACTTATGTATCTATGCCAAAGGGGTCAGTGGGTGACCCGGTCGCAACTCAATTTCAAATTTTCTAACTTGGTTGTCAGTCTAAAAGTTTGCGAAACATTGTTCTAGAATAAACTGGAAGTGTCATCCATAAAATACTCTGTAGTACTAGAAATTGCAAATTGCAAGTGAAGTGCTGCGAAGTACAACTGCATATAAATATTCTTTGAACAAAATTATTTATGCGAGTCAAGTGAAAATAATGAACAATAAAACTATAACAAATAATATGAGACACGACCCATTGTCTATATTAGAACACTTCTCTCATTGAGTAACAAAGTCGTAATTTTTCATTTTTGTCAAAAAGTGTCTATAGTGTGGTGAATTATGGTTTAGGTTTTTTTTAATAAAGTTTCAAAAATTTCTATGTATGTGGAAAATGTAGTTGATTACCAAAGGTTACAATATTATACTATCTTATCTGAGATTAATCAGTGGACCTTTCGGTTTATTAGAGTAAAATATGTGTTTTACCTATAGTTAATTTATAAACGATAATGTGATATTGTATATTTTTTAACTTTCGGTATTAAGAGGTACTTGAAAAACACATTTTAAGTTAATCTGTCTTGTAATATATATCTAAAACACTTCTGAAAGCTAATTTAATGCTATATATTGACAAAAGCTATAAACTAGATGTGTATAAGAGACAGATATATATATGTGTGTGTGTATATTTGATGCAACTGAAAAGGGTGTTTGACAAAAAAACTTGGGAAGGGTTAATGAGATACAGATTTTTGAATATATATGATCTGAGTGAAAAGATTTGAAAGGGGGTGGTTATGCCCTTTTTCCGAGTTGTATCTGATAAAATTGCCTAATAGTCATCATACTTTTATATTCTTGGTAAATTTTATTGTTATTGGGTTAACTTCTTGTTGCATTGATGTGTCCTTTTTTTTAAATTTCATTTTGGTGTTTTTCTAATGAATTTTTTGGCTTAATTTTGTTGTGATAGTTGTTAAGTCTCTGTTTTTGCTTATGTAAACCTCCTCACAATTCAATTTAGTTTGCAACGAGTTGGATAATAAAATCAGAAACCAGAAATGAAAAAAGGCCTTGATAATTGAAAAGATGTTAAAATACTTTCCACTGCAAAATGTCAGTTCCACAGCATGGGCTGCACATATAGTTTTTTTCATTTATTTTCGCAAGCCGTGAAAAAAAATTGTTGCCAGGCCAGACATGGCCGTTGGGCCACACTTTGCCCAGCCTCTTAAATATCATATAGAACTAATTTTGGAGAAATTTATCTCGTTTTTGATTATTTAACATATCATTTGCTTATGTATTAGGATGGGCAATGCAGGTGGCAGGGTTCATATTTTTAACTCGAAACTGGCAAAAAGATGAAACTGTGTTGAAAGAAGCTTTGGATTACTACTGTCAACTAAAATACACTCCTCAAATACTTCTTTTTCCTGAAGGTAAGATTTCACAACCTAGATGCAAAATTTCTGTATTTGGATTTGGATGAAGTATACCTGCCAATTTTGTTGGTGTCTGATACACAAGAAAAAAAAAAGTTTAAAGGCACCCTCTATGTAATAATCACACCCTGTATGCTATTTTTTTTTTTTTTTTAATTGTAGTGGAACTGCTATAGAGTGCTTAGTCAGTATAGCTTATTTAAAAGAAACTTATATGGCCTGTATTCATATTTTAATGTATATCTTTTATAAAAATGTTTATGATGTGTGAGATAATACAACGTAGGCGTGACACATAAAAAAAAATGTATGCTCATATGTGAGAATTGTGCATTATGGGTGAGAGTAGGGAGGTGTAATTAAGTCTTGTAACTTAATTCTCCTGAAAAAAAGTCCTGCTCTCTTGCAAGTAAGAGGGTAGCTTAGAGGGCATCTTATCCCAGGCGGCTAAACTGGTGGAAGTCACTGTGTGTGCGCTGAACCGTGGAGATCCCTTGGTTCCCGATTCCCATCGCCGCTGCTCTCCTCCTGTTTCAGCGGGAGGGCTGAAATGCAAATTTTTAGTAGTGCACGGTCTTCCGGTTAAGCTATTAGTCCTGTATGCAATGGGCCATGTGCATGTTGAAGAGTAAGGGATTGTCTCCCTGTGTACTGCCCAATCGCCACTAGATGGACCCCACAGGAAATCAGTACTCAGAGTTTCGTTGGTTATCCTTTGCATTTACACCGAATAAATCCAATCCAATCCAAGCAAGCATCGCCCAGAAATTGTTACATCTCCCACAAAATGAATGATGTTTGCACGTTATTACTACAGTGGTGTTAATTGTCTCCCTAAAGTTAGGTAGCCATGTGTATACTGCTGCACAGCCAAATACAATAAGATGCGTAAAGAAAGGTCATTGAAATAGTTCTCCCGGAAATCACACTCCCAACTTGTGGCCCCTAAGATGTGCTTTCTTGTTGTTGTTTTACATACATATAGTATGTCATCATTCCTGATGATGACATAATTAATGTCGAAATATTGAATCCCGACACGATGGCATGCATTTCAATACTTGGAGTATGTATTATACTATCTTATCTGAGATTAATCAGTGGACCTTTCGGTTTATTAGAGTAAAATATGTGTTTTACCTATAGTTAATTTATAAACGATAATGTGATATTGTATATTTTTTAACTTTCGGTATTAAGAGGTACTTGAAAAACACATTTTAAGTTAATCTGTCTTGTAATATATATCTAAAACACTTCTGAAAGCTAATTTAATGCTATATATTGACAAAAGCTATAAACTCTGTTACAATTTACTTTGGGTTTTTTTTCTTCTTTAAGGAACCGACTACTGTAAAGATTCAAAGCCAGCTAGTGACCGTTATGCCAAGAAGAATGACCTTCTAATCTATGACTACGTACTACACCCGCGTACAACCGGCTTTAATTATATTGTGCAACATCTTATAAAATGCAAGTTCAATTTAAAAATTTACTGTCTGTAATGAATTCTTGGAAAAAACCGCAAAATATTCAAACAATATATTTTCAATTGCTCATTTGAAAAGGGCCAAATATTTTTTTTACTTTTGACCGTGACGGAATACTCACTTGTGTATGTTTTTTATTGTTACTTTAGGTGACATGATTGATGCAGTGTATGATGTCAACATGGGCTATCCAGAAGGCATTCCTATTAACGGAGAGGTGGACATTCTCAACGGTCGCTTCCCTGGGGAAGTTCACACCAAGATCCGGCGATACCCAATTTCATCCTTACCCACCACTGACAAAGATATCCAGGAATGGTGCTTACAACGCTGGATGGAAAAAGAAGAAACGCTCAGAAAGTTCTATGAAGACGACAGAAAGTTTGTTAACGACACATGCGTAGATTCCCCTGGCGGTGACACGCCTCTCGAAGGGAAATCATGCAGACAGCGTTCCAATCCTATTTTTCTATACTTATCCTTAGTCTATTGGTTGGTGTTCCTCCTGGTATCGTTATATTTCTTGTATGCATATTCATTAGCGCGGTGGTTTTTCTTGGTGGTTTGTGTATTCTACGCAGTTCAAGGATTATTGCGTGATGGCATTGACCAACTCATTGTGTCATGTTTCAGAAGCTAGGTTAACACCTACTTAATGATATACTCTTTGTGGTAAGCTCATAAAGAATCAGAAATGTATTGCAAACTTAATTTCTACCGTGTATAATCTAATGTATAATCAGCTATGTGCTCTGCTGCCCTCAGCATCAACTTTAGTAAATGATGCAGTTAAATTTCTGACATTTGGTCGAAGTTCAAAACTTCACTTAGTCCTTTGTAAGGAGGCTAGGTTGTCTTTGAATTCTAAGATGCAGTTTGGCCCGAATCCATGTTTTTGCAGAGAACTGAGGACAGTCAAGGATGAGTGAATCTGTTTCAGGATCACATTGTCACTTAAATCAAAAGCTCCCTTATTTCAGTCTCCTTTTGTGTGCATGCTAGATAACAGCATGAAAGCTCTTTAGCACAGTAGTTGTAGCTGCGGTACATGCCTCATGTGCTTGCCTCACAGCAGAGGATGGCCGGGACCACTGTCCAGCTAGTTAACCAATTCAATCAATGCTATTTAACAAATATGGCTCTCTGAATCCGTTTAAGCAACGTTAACTTCATAAGTGTGTGGTAAAAAGGCCGTTTTTGTGTCAGACTACATTATACATACGTCTTCGTACTACGGGTAACACTGCCAGTATACGTCTAGTCTCCGCACTAGCTTCATCTACAAAAAGATTACATGCTAGACTAATCTGCATACTACATAATATGTGGTATGCACGTTAAGATCGATAAGCTGTTAGCAATGTGACTACTATATAATTAGCAACCAGTATAGGCTACTGCTATAGGGAACAGCAAACCTAATTTGAAAAATAATAATAATAATAATAATAAATAATATAGCAATTTATATAGCGCTGCCTTTTGCCAAGGATACAAGGCACTTTGATATGTGGACTAGGAAGTCGATCAATGACTTTCTTCTCCCCCGAGGGTCCCTTTGAGTCTGTGCTACCTGGTAAGCCGGTACCAGTAACTCTCGTCGTCCACTACAGGGGCTGTCTGTACCAGAACACCGGGGTATCTCCCTACTCGTCTTGAATAAAGTACTGGGTTCATTGTACTGCACACAAGCCATTGCGTACACTGGGCCCCACGGTTTATAGTCCTTACCCGAGAAGATTTGTTCTACTATCAGAACCATAGGCGAGCGTGCTATTTGTACCAGCACCGATATTATGGCTGTAGGTTGTATCCCCCTGCTAACCACTCAGCAATTTGACTCGCCTATGGTTCACATTGAAAATTACCAGCAGTGACTGGCATAGGTGTAGTAGCATTTTTGCCATTAGCATAACAAGTGTAAATTCCTCTAGCGTAAGCTAAGCTTTACTTCTACCAGTAGCATAAAGTAAAGTAACAATATAAGAATTGTTGAATATACTTAGTAATTCACAAGAACAACTGATCAAACAGTATTATTTTGAATATTATTTAACTATTTTAATTGATACCAAAAACGATAAGTCAAAAAAAGTAGATAATGTATGAATTTTATTGTATTATGAATGCAGCAGTTGTAAGTAGAACTGCAGTAGAAATGAGAGATTCCCATACATGCACAATGTAGTTACTCTTAGTTTAGACAAAAATCTGTGATGTCACCACAACCATATTCAGGTGTGTCACATGGTTTTTGTCAAATATAAGTTTATACTATCGACAGAGCTTTAGTTGTTAAGTGTCTGATTTGGAAAATAGTATTTATGCTATAGAATTTTTTTTGTAGTCTTTACATTCATAGGCTATCAACAAATAGATGCAATAACTTAAAGATAGGGATAGTTTTGTATGTAAAAACAAAAGTTTAAAATGGTGGGAAAATTAATTTTTGTCTTATGCACAAGTTTTTACAAAATGTTATTGAATTTGTCACAATATTTATGCTAGTGTATGATTATTTGATTGATTGATTGATTGATTGATTGATTGATTGATTGATTGGCCAATTGATTGACCAAAGCTTCTAATAGAGAAGAAAATTTGCTATATGTTGGGGTAATGGAAAACATTTTTATCTTTGTTCAGTTAAGAATACTGAATGGAATTCTGTGAGCATTAAACTTATTTTTCAGTTGTTTTATTTGAATCATTTTAAGCATGTATTTTCTGAAATTTTTCTAAAATGCACAAATATTATTTTACAATAAGTACCAATTTACTAACTATCGAGTTACTCTTAAGCTAAGATTATGCTGACCTTGTAACGTAACTCAACTGACCTTTGACAACAGCCTGGCAACTGGTGAGAAACCGAGTCGCAAAATTTGAATTGTGACGTGAGTAGTCCTTGTGGTCGTAAGAAATGAAAATCAGTGCCTCTTAGTTGCCCATCTTCTATTTCGCTGCGATCTAAAGCAACTGACAAACGATTGAATGCTTATGTGGCCGTTAGCTAGTCATTAACCGTGTGTGGCGCGCACGCTGAAATTTGTATCCAATTCTGGGAGCAACTGGCTGTAAATACTCCAGTCAGAAGTGACATAATCACTCTACACAACTATCCACTTGCTTGCAGTTGCACAGTTGAAAGTGACAGGTTGACACGAGCACTACCAGCAAACTCGTTGATCGTAGTGGAGTCGAGACAAATCGCAAGGGCGACATAATCTTACTTAAGGACACTGCATGAGACAGACAACTTCCAAAGTCAAGGACTGCTCTCGACCAAAGTCCAATTATCCCCTAATTTACCATTTCTCTTGTGTGTGTATTTAAATAATTGATTTTTAAAGTAATATTAATTTAATATCAAAAGTATTATAACTTTGTTTTGTGTTTATATGTCTTGCCACAGAAAAACAAATTACTGTACAGGTTGATTACTGGACAAAAAGTTTATCTTATAATATACAGTAAAAACAACAATAATGAAAGTCAACAAATTTTAAATGATGTAATTTTTTAATTTTGCCAATGTATATTTTTCAAGAATAGCATTTAAGGTCTTTCAGGTGTTTGAAATAATAGTTATAGCTTTTATCAATTTTATGATAATAGAAGCAATGATTGTTTTATTTGTCGTCTAGTATTAGGTGTTGCTCTCACAAGGAACAGTGTGCTTGTGTATTGCATTAGTGTTATCAGTACAGGTATTAAAAAATAATTACAGTACAGTATTACATTTGTACTTGAAGGTTTCTGAACCAAATAACCTCATTTAATAATAGGAATGTTGTTGTGTTATCGTACTGGGTGCTCAGTACGTTCCCAAATACTTGCGAAAAAAATCTTACTAATGATTCTTGTGGGAACCGAACCCACGACCTGATAATAAGCCTGGTGTCTTAACCACTAGGTCACCAAGCTTGCACTTAATTGGGTAGTGTTGAACCTGATCCCCAAGTAGCGGCGGGTACTTCAATGCAATCAGATGTTGTTCACATCAGTAAACTTAACTTGCTTGTATCCAATTTACTGATTTTCAAATAAAATAATTGACTCAAAATTCTGTTTGATTGTTTTGTTATTGTTCTTAATTACATTTGATTGTTTACTGTCAGCAAAATATCATGACCTTTAAATGTTTGGTTTGGAAATTAGATTTCTGGGTTTGAAAACATCATAGAAAATTTTTTTTTAGGTAAATTCTGTCTGTAAACTTTGTGTCTAATGGAATTTGATAACTTAAAGATGTATTGTCCCATGAAAAAAAAACAGACAAACAAAAATTATTTAAAATAAACGATTTTTGAAATTGTTCATTTTGAAGTAACATAAAAGTTACAAATTTAGTTACAGAAGTATATTGTATAGTGTATTTTTTTTAAAAAAGTTTACCCATATACGGCAAAAAGTGATAGAAATACTTCCAGTCACTAGAAATGTTTTTATTATTTTTAGCCTGGCAGTACAAGAATTGGGGTGCCCTACTTTTTAATTCAATTAATTCAAATTAATTTACATGTCACTGCGAGGGGGAGGGGGCAGGCCCCCGTCGGGCAGAGACTCTAAAATCGATTAAATAAGCCTTTGAAACACCTAAATTTGTCAAAATTTTCGGGGGCTTCTCCCCCTCCCCCACAACTTTTGAAACCTTTTAATCGAAGCTCGACCATGTTTTCTTTCGTCGGGAAAATCTGACCCCTCGTCGGGGCATCTTCCATCTTTCCTCCCCCCTCCCCACGTCGGGACCTCGGCCCCCCTCCCCGTCGGGCAAATCCTGGCGCCACCCCGTCACCTTTGTGTTAGTTTCTGGTTGTATTTCATCCTCAGGACAGCACTGTTCCCTTTTCTTTTCAGCTATTGGGTCATGGTGGTCTCTTCTTGATACTGAGACCCCCACCCACCAATTGCGGATATACAGGGGGACCTTGCCCCACCCCACTTTTGGAAAGTAAAAAGAAAAAGAAAAAAATATCGCCCAAAAGGCCTCGGAGGTTATTTTCGGGCGTCTAGAACACAGAAATTTCGCGGGGGCATTCCCCCGGACCCCTAAGGATATTGTAACCTTGATCTCCCCCTCCCCCTCCCCCTTTGGACCTGTCTCTTATACACATCTAGATGTGTATAAGAGACAGAAATAATAGTTATAGCTTTTATCAATTTTATGATAATAGAAGCAATGATTGTTTTATTTGTCGTCTAGTATTAGGCTGTCTCTTATTCTGAATTGAACGTATTATGTATTATGCCTATTTTTGCCATGTTGTTGAAATGACAAGGAATTTCGAATTGTATCGTATTCTACCATTATAGTTATACAGTACTACTAACTAAGGTAAGGAGAAAATGCTCAAAAATATATGTTTTTAAATGTTTGCTCATTAATAAAGTTATCAACTTTCTGTAAGACAGATAAAGAAATAGATTTTAAACGACTTACAAAAGTTTTACTTCAAAAACTGCGAGAGCATAATACACAAAGAATTAATAATAAAATGGTAAAGAATTTAAGCCTAATAACATATTGAAATATAAATATAACGGAATACTTGTCAAATTTTAAAATATCAAAATTAAATGGCAGAATATCTTTAAATAATAATGATGTAGAATTTGTGCAGATGATGTTGTTGATGAAGATGTTTACTGCCTGTCTGGATGACGTTATCATGGATTTCAATAACAGTAGAACTATCTTGGGGATGGTTTGTGGAAGGGCAGGGGGTGATGTCTATAGGTAAGGCCTAGAGCCCGGGCTTAAAAAATACATGTACGCCTACTGCTTTGTAGGCCTACCCATGGAACAATGGCGGATTTCACGGACGGGAGGTCCAAGGTCCCGGACGGTGGGGGGGGGGGGACGGGGGGGGGGGGGGGAGCGGCTGATGTCCTCGACGAGAACAAAGTGGGCGTGGTCGGACGTCGCTAAAAAACTTTTGAAAGTGGTTCAATGCTTATAATCGATTTTAGAATCTATTACTATTCAGAAAATACAAATACTTCCTATCTGCCCGACGAATTGTGCCTTTTCTCCACGACCGGGGCGTGGGGGTAGGGGAATAAGG
>NW_022709509.1:859916-864968 GCF_011630105.1 Anneissia japonica | reverse complement strand
CACCACGTAGGTAGTTCTGAAAAAAAGAACTGTAGTAGTTGAGACTTTCTCAACTACAACAGTTCTTTTCAAAACTACCGGTACCTACGCGGTGTACCGCAAGCTTCAACATATATGCTATTACTTCGCCATGCAAACCTTATTTAGTACTTATCTAATATTTAGGCTGAAATAATGGGTATTATCATTATTTATTTATTTATTTATTATTATTATTATTATTATTATTATTATTATTATTATTATTATTATTATTATTATTATTATTATTATTATTAATAATAATAATAATAATAATAATAATAATAATAATAAAAATAATAATAATAATTTTTTTTATCATTATATTACTGTATATGTTGAAGCTTGCGTTACACCACGTAGGTAGTTCTGAAAAAAAGAACTGTAGTAGTTGAGACTTTCTCAACTACAACAGTTCTTTTCAAAACTACCGGTACCTACGCGGTGTACCGCAAGCTTCAACATATATGCTATTACTTCGCCATGCAAACCTTTAAACAATACATTATATTACTGTTATTAATTTTATTGTATACTATCACTATAAATGTTAGACTTAAGCCTACAATCAATTACCTATGATCATGGATGATTGGTTGATGCACATATAAAAAGGGAGGGAGGGGGGGGGGGGGGCTAAATCAAGGGCCTATTAAAGGCATACTGTATCCAATAAATATAAGTAATAGGCCTGAGAGAAGATGTAAGCAGACTTCGCAGAGGTTGCCATACCGGTTTTAATAATAGGTCTATGTTTTCCCATTGTTTTCCGAATATTATTATCACAGCATAAGGTATGTTAATAGGCGGGTGGTTAATTACTTGAAATCATAAAATCGATAAAGAATATTCCCCCAGGGTGAAAGTTGAGCTTCGTATGTTGTAGTCAAACCAATTAAATATCGCAAAAGTCTATTTGCATTTTATTCTGTTCTTGTCACTCGACGATGCTTTATTAGAGTTGTGCATTGGGAAATCAAAGAGAACAGGCCTATAAGACTAACCGTACAACAATTATTGCGGATAATAATGGAACCTTCTTCTGGAAGGATCGGATTGAACCGGGACGCGCGCGACGCAGCCGGGGATTGCACCTTATAAAGCAGACCCGTTTATAACAAGTCATTATATAGCAGAATTGTTTTAATCCTATACGAGATTGTAACTTCTTTCATAAAGAAAAGCTTCTTAAATCTTATTAAGACATCTCTTTTAAATGACTCGGCACATACAATCACAACAAAGGTTTTTGGGTGTAACCATAGTAACAACGTGAATCACTACCTTTTATATGGTTTAAATACCGTACTTCTGGTTAAAACTAGAGAACATCAACTCAACGATTCTTACTAAATAAAAAAAAAATCAATCAACAGTATACAATTTAAGATTAGGCCTCACACCAATAAAACGATTTCCAGGTCCCAAGTTGAAGTATGATTGGTATCCTTGAGTGAAATGTATTACAGTATATACAAATCTAATTTTTCAATCATTTTTCAATCATTAAAAGCAATGTTCAACTTCCCGAACTTTATTTTCATGGTTCTTTGGCATTTTATTATGTTTGCTTGATTTTTTAATATCGATATTATATATTAGTTCACGTTGTTCGCCAGTGGAAAAAGAATTTCCATTTTACTTTGCAATGGACCAATAAAGCTATTGATACTCATCTCTAATATATTCGGATAACTGTGTCTAACTGAGAATCATTTTGTGTTTATAGCTGTAGGCCTATTTCGTTATATAGTCTGTTCTTTAAATTTTTGAATTTTTGTTTTCGTTGCCTTCAATTGCTTAGCCATGTGACATTGGTAAAAACAATCTAAGAGTTGAAAACAACGTTTGGACAAGTGGTACATAATTGCGAATAGGCTTAACTTATTTCGTGTATTAATACGAGTGATGTCGATGCCAACAACCGACTTTTCTTGAGTGAAAAATATTATAGTAGGCCTATTATTAGGTCTCGACCCCCTCCATAGGTAATTATTATTATTATTATTATTGAGATATGCAAAAAGGTAAAACATTACAATTATTTACTTGGTTTTGTTTAGACATTATGTTGTTTTACCCATTTTTGAGTGTTGTTGAATTATTATTTTGCTTTGCTCTTTATATTGGGTGCACCATCGAAGTGATGGGTGCCGATGATTTGTTCACTTGAATTTGAAGTGAACATAATGATCGTATACTATCGTAATCGTATCGTGTCCAATCAACAAGGCCCAGGCCAATATGTTCAGAATGCATGTGGCATAGTATTATTAATGACATTTGTTTTATTTAAATATAACTTATTGTCCTGTATGTGATAACGATATAAATGAAACTTAACTTCCTTCAAAGCAATATTATGTGAATTTTTATCAACATTGAAACCTACATTGACGTGCGGAGCAGTGGCGGCTCTAGGATATGGCCACTGGCTAGGATGGAAAAGCTAGGCCTATTTTTTTTTTTTTTTTTTTGGTCCGACTGCCCGACGAGCTTTGGCCGATGGGGAGGGTGTTTAACCAGACCGATGGGGAGGGGATTAAGCCCCTGCCCCCGCTGGCGCCGCCACTGGTGCGGAGTAGGCCTGATGAAAATACGTGGATAGAAGATCTCTTCAAGATAATACATATGGAGTTTGACTATTACTCAATAAACAAAAGAAATAAAATTCATGCTTTTTTGACAATTGAAAATGTGTTTTGTGTTTATTATTTTACAGTACAGTATGTTCTTTTGTTGGGATTGGCCTCGCTACCATACGTTACCGACACATCACGATGTCGCCTGTGCTTGAGGGCAGGCGATGAAAAATATACTGTATACCATACTTTTTACACGAAAAGTTCGCGCGTGTCCATATGTAAGTTCATTTAAATGATGACGTAAACAACACGACTGGTGATTGGTTGCCATTACGCTATCTTTCGGCCTTCCGAGAAATTGTTTGACTCCATTCACCCCTCTGTCTTGTTAAATTTATTTGAAGAATTCAAAACAAAAACAAATCTATATCCGACAACCGTAATATCAATTACATATTACACACTTAGTTCATAAATGTTTATTTTAACAATGAATTTAAGTAACATTATAATATTTTAAGAGGTAGAAACAGATTGTAGCAGAGGGTGTAAATGACTCGTCATGACGACGGACGCCAGCTGTAGGTAATCCCGAAGATGCATGATTTTTGCAAAGCAAGAAGCGAAGACTAACGAGATACGGTACAGTAGTCAATTCGAGGAGAAGCTGATTATATTTTTCTTTCGAAGTCGGATTCATAAAACGTAAGTAAATTTATGAAACAGATATCTCCTAATTTGTAGTCAGTACAGTTTTTGACCATGTTATATTATGGTGTTCGTATTGTATAATCACGGAGGAATTAGTTCATAATAACCTTCGAAAGGGGTAGCACGTGGACATGTGTAATTTGATTGTTCTTGGTTCCTGTGGCCGTGATTCGCACTGGGTTAGAGACGAACTAACATAATTTGGGCTGAGAATGTGTAATTCCCTTGATTTGTTGACAGTATTTACAAGTTAAATAGGTATATCGTTCTCTGTTTCAAGGAAGTATGAATTCTCATAGAAGTAGGATTATTGTTATTGAACACGTAGACATGATTACTCTCCACACAATTGTGTTGTAAAACACGTTGATTTTCCAATTACCACTAATTGCTTGAGTAACTATTAGTATTGCAGTACTAAGTTTGTAGAACGTGGTTGCTCCCTGCTATTCTTGGCCTATCTGCAAGGAAATTCCATAAATAGGCATGGGCTTGATCTATCAATAGTCAGTTTTAATCCACCTACCAGGCGTAGAATGAATGTTAAGTATTTTTAAAAATATGTAGGGGGCCTAGTTGTATAATTAAAAATATTTGATTTTTAAAGGCTCATAAATTTTGTACTTGATTATGTGGTCTTATTGATTAAAAGAAAATTACTATGCATAGTAAACACTAAATATAGCTTCCCACTGGTTTTTTTTAGGACATATAAAGACAACAGTTTATCATCTGTATTTTCTATTTAAAAAGGGGGAAAAAGCCCCTTTTTATTTATTATTATTGTTTTCCTCTTAATGGAAACCACCAATGTAATTATGGATAACCAAATCTTCTTAAAAATTAAAAAAATATTCACCACAAAGAACAAAGCATTTTTACATCTGAGTACTATGTAGATTGGAATGCTAGAATATATTGGGAGGAATAAAATATGAATTTTTGACCAAAAGTTTCATAGAATATCGGAACAATTATATAAAAATCTGTGCTTAAAAAAGGGTTAGGGTAGGGACAATCAACTGTTCTTTTTTATGTGACCTGTATACGAATAGTTAGGTCATAGCTAACTAGTGCGATGATTCACTGTATGTACAAATGTATATAAAGTGAAATGAAATTTTCATTTTAATTGTGTTTTTATATGATGACTAGAATAAATAAAAAAAAAGTCCAGAAGAACAGTTTCATTTTGTTAGTATAATTATGATGACCTGGATGATTGAGAACAATCAGAAATATAATTACTGGTAATTATATTAATGCATATTAAACATTAAATATAGTCATTTCATGTGATCCATTTTAAAGGCCTAACTGGACCATCACAGATTTTTTTTTTGTCAAGTGAGTGATAATAGTAATTGTTAACAATAATATTTGTGTTTACATTACAGATTGTCTATATGCACTTCGCATTAAATTAAATAAAAACAAAGGATCATTAAAAATGGCAATGTTTGGTAGAGTGAATAAGTGATATGATGTAGAAATCAAATTCACAGTATAATAAATTAAAAAGATAAATAGTATGTTTCTTTGTTTTAATTTTGAACTTCTAGTAGTTTCATCTAACAACTGATTTCATTGGTTGTTCAAATAACAATGAATGGGTAGCTGGTATTGTTGACAAATGAGTTGTGCAGACTTTGAGAAGTCAAACCCACTCCCCAGCTCCTTTGTTCTCATTCATCACTACCTCACAACAAAGAAAGATTCTTTGTGTACAATTAAT
>NW_022709509.1:847791-859840 GCF_011630105.1 Anneissia japonica | reverse complement strand
TATATATATATATATATACATATATACTTTACTTTCATTGCAATGAAAATAGCATGTTAACAAAAGTAGGTAACGATTAGAAATAGGTCGTTAAGATAATGATAGTGAAATATACTGGTAGTGATACTGGATTTGATATTATTAATGATTAATATTTAGAATATTAAAAGTTAATTGCTTTCGTTCATAGATTATTTCAATTTAACGTAATTGGAATGATGAAAAAGATGAAAGTTTTTTTCCTCTTTTGTTTATAAATTGTTTATTCCATATGCCAAATTAAAGATTGTATTTGTTTAGTTAATGGCCAAAATAAATTTCTAGGTAGATAGTATGGTAATTTGCAAAAATATATTAATTAGTCCTACAGCAATCTTCGAAATATTTCGCTACAATCCACATTTTCAATTAAAATCTTGAATTTAACATGATAATCTTTAATATAATAAATTTAATAATGTAGAGAATAAAATTTTTAAGACAGTGAAGTAAATTAATGTCATATCAGCTGTGGTAAATGTTGTATTCTTTTTGGCATATTTTTATCTCATCAAATTTTGTAAATCCTGTTTTCTTAGGGTGTGTTTCTACTGATAAACAAAAAAATAGTCAATTTTTTTAAACGCTCTTTTAATAAGTGCCAGACAGCCTGCCTGCTTTGCAACTGCACTTTTGCTTTTATGAAAATCTGTTTTCGTGGTGGCAATTACGTCGCCATTTTGTTTTTACAAACATGTTTTCCAAACTATAGTTTCTTTCTCACCAAGACAATATACTTTACATGAATTCCTGTCATGATGACGAGGATTTCGATACGGTGTTCAGCAAGAAGGTGAATGCTTTCGGCTGTGCTCATTGGCACAATGAACAAGCAAACAACAAAGACAATGGTTTGTAGCCCAGAAAAGCGGAGAGGCCTAGGCCCAGTCTCGCCCCACAAAATAGTTCAGAACGATTCCGTCACTCCACATCTTTGTTGACGTTTTAGCTTGTAGGACATAAACACTGAGCACTGATCATTTTGAAAGTTAGAGTGTGATACGATCTAGCTTTGCCTAGAGGTCACATTTTACCTAACATTTCGCATTTTGAGTTGCACAAAGGTGGTGTATTGCTAAACCCCGCAAACCTCCAAGAAAAACACCGCAAACCTCTTCCAACCCCTGTGATAATGATTGAATCACATAGTATAGGACTCAATTTGGTATCTGAATAAAAGAACTCAACTTGGTATCTAAAAAAAAAAAAATCAATTTTATGTACGTCACAACCTGTTTTTGGGGTAAAAAGGCCAATTTTTGTATAAAAAAATTGCTAAACCCTGCAAACCTCCAAAAACACAGTGCACACTCCATACAAACCCTGTGATAGTGATTGAATCATGTAGGTACAGCCAAAATTGGCAATCCATTGCATGTTTTTAATAGCTTTTTCCGAACTGGTCCAGTTTCTACTGCTAAAAAAAGCAATTTAAAAAAAAAAAGCGATTTTTGATCAATTTTTTTTTCTTTCCAGTAGAAACAGGCCCTTATATTTCTTCCCCTGCTTCATTTATGATTTAGTGGTAATAATTTGTCACAACACAGGTGTATAATAAGTTGATTTACCATGTTAGCATCTGTCCCTTGTCCGCTAATTGTTACTTAACCTAGTTGGAAGTAAAGTTAACATCGAACCACAAACACATTTTCAACATAAGTGCTGGAATTTATCTACCTACCACCATACCATGATCTGGTCAGGACACAATGGAATTGCCAATTCACAATATTGTTGACATGTTGCCATGGAAATCAAGGACTTGTTATTTGGTATCATTTTTATTTTGAAGGAGATAATATTGCATTATTACTCGGGGCATGAAGTACACTACTTAACGCATGCTTAGCGAGTGAGGAGAATATTGTATAGAAACAACAATTTATAACTTCTAGTGGTACTAAATTAAGTCTTATTTGTAAGATAATATGTCTATGATGCAATTTTCTAGTTCTTGTATCGTTTTCTGAAAAGTTAATTTTAGTGTGCTACCAAATATACTATTACATTAGTGCGTGAAAGGCTTTGATGTTAGGCGCTGCAAGTAGTTTAACCACGCTACACATTACAACCACTTCAATGTCTACCACCTACTTTTAACTAGTGCTAACGTGGTGCTACCTTTGTCACCAATAACCATTATGCTAAAGTTTACTGTCTATCCTCAATTGCTACTCTGATATCACAACCAATTACCATACTTTGAAGTTCCGGTGTAGATCATACCGTATGCATCGATCCGCTAAATTATAAGATTGATTTTCGTGGTATGTGAATACTAATTTTGCAATGGGAAAATCTCAGGAATATTTTACAGTCATTCGTCATGAAGGAAAATAAAAAAAATGTTGAAGGAATGGAAACAAACTGATAAACATCATTTAACTATTTAACTAATGTGTTATATTATTCTTTTCCATAAGAGGTTTTAATAACAGACAGTAAATATAAAATTTATACTTATTGAATAGGCTTAAGTACTTACAAAAATATTTCGATATACCATTGATGTGTTTTAGTGTTTTTTAAAGTGTTTTCTGCAATTTATTATTACACCTACTACTGTAATTTCCTTTTAGACAAAATAAAGAAATCTCAATCCTCAATCTGAATCATTTATAACAATATTTGTGGTTTATTATTAATGAATTGAAAAAAAATGACTTTTTAATAATTTTTTATTGAAAATAAAGGAACCAATTTAATCTCTTTTTTAATCAATTAATATATAAGATCTGGAAAAAAAAATTAACCTTGAATATCGATAATTATAATATTTTTGGAATTTTTAAGCCATTAAGACACAGAATTAATCAAATATTTTTTTAAGATTTGCAGAATTTTACCATGAACATTGAAAGTACTTGAAATTGATTACCAGCCAAGTTATTTAAGGGTAACACTAGCAGTGATAATGTTTGATTGTAAAGGAAAATATTGTTCCGATTATCAAATGTATGCAGCCGAAAATAAACGATTTAAAAAATTCATATATTGAATTTAATTTTTCAAGTTTATTATCTTTAGATAATGAGAGAAGCAAAGAATCTACAAAACCGATACTTCCTCTTTCCAGACTACTAGGTCTGCTGATACGATGCATCGAGAGGGAAGTTTTGTCTGTTTTTTAAATTGTCTGAACGCTAATAATGATCACATGATCTCTTCCTGTTCTTGTATCTTGCTTGGCTAGATCATGACTCGTTTCCTGGACCGGCAAGGAAGAGCCAGCAATTACTCTGTACATCGACTCTGTCTTTGTTCCGCTAGTTTCCACAGTTGCTAGGGTAGTTTACGATTATCGCGGCCATGTTTTGTAATTGTGGAAGTTTGTAGAGGATAGCTACAATTATGAAGGTTTGTCTTGATATTGATATTCTTTTTTTAGTTCAGTTTTATGGTTATGGTGATGGAATCGCGCTAATGTTTTTAATGGCTTCTTTCCAATCATGAGTTTCAGCTAGTAGGCCTACAGCAAACAGTAATTTTGTTTTAGTGAGATAATTACATTTTTTTTACATAATTTTAGCTACTGTAATGTTTCATAATAAAGGTATTTCTCCCATTCTTTCATAAAATATTCTTATAAAAACTTTCACATTATTACTCTTTCAAAATTATATACGATTACTATTATGTAAATATTAAAAATAAAACCACTTTTGCTTCTATCTTTAGTATGGAAAGTATTATGTTTTTGTTTATAAATCACAGTGCTATTCATTGCATTGTAGGTTTCTAATAGATGCTTAGAATTTGTGAACACTTCAATTCTGTACAATTTAAAGTTGGTTAGAATAAATATTTATTTCAGTGTGATACTTGTTCTTTGAAAGTGTTTTAAAAGTTTCTATTTATGTATAATTTTTAATTAGACGATGTTTGAAGTTAAGTTTGAACTTTGGAATGCGTGTTTTATCAGCCAATTAATTTTTTTATGTAACATTGGTGCTTTGTTTAGAAAGCTTAGATTAAAGTACCTCCTTGGTATGTAGAAAGCTACTTTTAGAATTGTGATTACATGTTTGTGACTGAGTGTGAAACATTGAGAAGCAACAATACAAATAGTTGGCTTTGAAAATCGAGGCTAGAGATTAATTGAGTATAAATGAGCTTATGGTTTTGATTCATGTGTGTTGCATCACATGCAAAAAACAAAGGGATAGGTAGATCTGTTAACCAGATTTACAGCCAAAAACACCAGGAAATGGTTATCTGTCACCATGGCAACGCCAATAAGCCAAGGATGTTTTCAAGATAGGAAGTGAAATTGAAAAGGTCATGCTGCAGTGACCTGTGAGCTGAAGTGAGCATGTCAGATTCAACGTAGTAATAACTGTGGCGTAATAAACAGTCGCTTCCCTTGTCTCTCGGCTTGATTGATCTGTGGGAACTCTGATTACGTATATAATACACGATTATATTCATTCTTACTGTGTGCATTACATTCTATTATCCAAAGATATGGCCTTATATTTTGAAAAGCTTTGCGCAGATTTGAATTTATGAAGTAATCAATTTTAATCTTATTCATTTATTAATTAAAAAATGTAAAGAATATTTTTAGATTTTTTTTCTTATTTTATTTTTAGGAAGTAAATAAATTTAAATAATGTGTAAATAAATATTTAATAATATTCTATTACTACGATATGGTCTGATATTTTGAAAATCTGTGCAAAGGATTTGAATTTAAAAATAAGTTTATTCATCTTCATATATTATTTTTAATAAACTAGTAGGTTATTTTTTAGATATTTGCTAGTTTTAGGAAATAAAAAAAAAATGTCTATTATAATAATAATAACATATGTAATTATAAAACTGATTGAATTTCAGTTACATGTCACAGGTTTGGTCATAAATATTAATGTTTGGACTTCATACAACTATATAAAAATATAAAAAGAATATAAATAAATTATAAAATATATTAAAATCTGTATATATTTCTGTATTTTATATATTATAGTCAGTGTAAATGTTATTACTCTCACTAGACTCAAACCAAAATTCTATGTTTTCATATTGATCACTTGCAAAAGGAGATAGCAAGTTGTTGGTAAACAAATATGACAAGGTTTAATATCAATATTCTATAAATCACAATTGTTGATCTTTTTTATAGTGTCATTTATATATTGTAATACTAGTGCAAAAGTATGCAAATATAAAAACACATAAATAAACTATAATATACATATTTCTATATTTTATATATAGTCAGTAGAATTATAATTTTTCTTAAACCTAATATTAGACAAAAATAGTTTTAAATCACAATATAAAAAGCATTTTTTTTATGGATAGATATATTTTAATGCTTAGGCCTTGCTCTGTATTTGACTATTTTGATTGCAGGGCTAAATATCAGCGGTCGTCAATGGTGACCTTTTATGGTGTTGGGCGATAATAGATTTCTTGGGTATCACCAGTCTGGTGACCCTTACTGGGCTCAAATATAAAAACACACATTAATAAACTATAATATACATATTTCTATATTTTATATATAGTCAGTAGAATTATAATTTTTCTTAAACTTAATATTAGACAAAAATAGTTTTAAATCACAATATAAAAAGCATTTTTTTTATGGATAGATATATTGTAATGCTTAGGCCTTGCTCTGTATTTGACTATTTTGATTGCAGGGCTAAATATCAGCGGTCGTCAGTGGTGACCTTTTATGGTGTTGGGCGATAATAGATTTCTTGGGTATCACCAGTCTGGTGACCCTTACTGGGCTCATGCTAACCGATCACCATGTGCGAAAATTATTTTTGAATTGGTGAAAAAATAACCAACTGCCTTAGCCATTTGGGTGAAGGCTTAAAATCATTTAAAAGTTTCAAATACTTGCTAAAATACATCAGTTTTTGTTGTCGTTCGAGCTCCATTTTTTGCCAATCCATAGCCATGCAATGTTCATTTGTATTGCTGTATTAGTAGTCTAGCTGCAAACGTCATTGCGTGCTTGGCAATTTGTTATTTGTTATTTAACGCAGTGGATGCAGGACAGTGGCTGTATGATGACTACATGAAGGCGAATGTACATGTACATGAAGGTACTATATTCACGACAGCGGGCTAGCACGTAGTGTACCCGTTGGCACAAACTGACGACAAAGTAGACCTAAAGGCAGCAGACCATTAGGTACATAACTTCCGAGCTTGTGTTATTTCAACAAGGGGCAGATCGAGTCCTATGCGCGCGATGGTGGTAGAAATGTCATTAATAATAATTTAATGATTTTCTGTTCTCTCCTGATATGTAAAATACATTTAAGTAATGTGTGTAATATTTTAAGAATGCATGGCATGGGTCACTTTGTTACACGGTGTAGGTAATGTAGAGCAGAGTGACGGCAGTAGAGTAGGCCTAGCGGCTTAATCTCCCAAGGCCAGGCCTGGCCCAGATCGTAAGTCCTTGATCATCACGGTGAAAAATTTGGGCGACAGACAATTGGGCCCATTTCCAGTCGATCAGACCCAAGCCAATTTTGAATAATCCTTGTTGGGACTTTATGTCCTGATAAATAATTATGCTGAAAATGCATAAAATACAGACTTTTCTTGAGACACTATGTATATGGTTCCACCCTCCTTGCTCGGACTAATGATTTTGGCTAAAGACAGATTCAATTGGGTAAAAAAAAATATTAAACCAATGTCATCTTGCTAGTTTTATTGATTTCGTTTTTTCATAAAATTATATTTCGGACCGTAAAAAAAATTAGGACTAGTATAACTTTGGAAGGGCCAGTATATTTTTTTCCCTTACTGGCCCTGCTGGCCACTATAGTTTGCAGGTTAATTTTCAGCCCTGTGATTGGTAATTTTTCCTTGTATTTCGAAAATTGTTTGTTGATTTTTCATTTTCATTTTTCGATGTCTCTTTTATTTATTTGGTCAAATACAGGACCATAAGGAAAACAGTTTATTCTAAAAATTTTTCCTGTATAAAGATGTTTTTAAACAAATAAATAAAATTAATGTTATGCACTTTTATATATGTTGATCACTTGTAATACGAGACAATAGTCAGTGAACGAATATGACAAAAAATTTAATACCAATATCAATTAAAATATTGTACATCGTAATTATCCATCTTTGATGCTATTATTTATATATAGCAGTATACTAGTTATTAAAAAATTCACTCGCTCACAATGTATCGCGTTTATTTAATTCACCCTGGGGAAAATACCCCATAGGGCTATATAATCAAATGCAAAGGACTATGAACTCTGATTATACCAATTGTTTACCGTTGCTATGGCAGAGGGAAGCGGTAACTATGTATTATCTAAATTGATACATTGCTGATTGGTTAATCTTGGGGAGTCCATATTGTAAGTAATCACTGTGCAATGATTTCTAACGATGTACCATGTAATTATTATTCTGTGCATTATGGGCGATCCGACTTGTTCTGCATGAACTAATTAGAGAAAACAACGATCTATTAAATACTTCTATCACTGACATAAAATATATTACAATATTACATAGTCTATAGTAGTATTGAAACTAGATACTGTAATTTAATTAAAAATATAGTGTATACAAAAATTGTATGACGGATGATCTTGTCTATTAATAAATTAGATTGAATTTAATTAAGTTTTATTTAATTGCATTTTGGAAATGGACATTCCTTTAATAAGACATGACAAATTTTATATTCTTATGTATTTCTGATCATCATTATCAAACTTTTTCTTTTATGTTTGTGATTATCTGAGGTATATGTGTTTTCAACACAATTTTTTATCTGGGCTACTAGTGTCTATTCTAATTTCTACAGCTATTTCATTCCATTATATACAAGTTAGTAGTAAATTAGAGTAAGACAATATTTTCCATTGTAAATTAGCAGTAACAATAAATAATAGTTTCTATAATATTTGCATAGTATTTATTTTGGAATTTTTAAGTAAAATTCTCTAAAAACAGCAAACTGGAATAGTAAATTATTTTAATCATTTTAATAAGGTATTCAGTGGTTTTTTTGGTTTATTTTTGTTTCTTTAGAACTTATATATTTTCGTTATTCTAAGAATATGAAAATTTCAGTCAAGTGAAAAATGCTGAGGATTAATAATCAATTCTTTATTTTCGTAGAAACAAGTATCATATTCATAGCCTACTTAGCATAAAATAGTAATTTAATTTCTAAGTTTTATTGACTTAATTCATTGCGCATCACTAATATCTTTCGGAATTAATTAAAATTTGATTCATAATCTTCTGAACTGTGGTTCAAGGGAAGGCTTAAAATATGCACAATCTAATGATGAAATAGTAAAAACTTATATACTGAAAATTTATGTAATATACTGAAAATTTATATAATATAGTACAATATTTTGACATCTCTTCTAATTTTTGAGCTTACAATTTACATATTGAGTACATTGAAGGAAATATGACATCATAAATTAGCTAATAATATTTTGGGGGAAAAATATTGTTTTTTTTTTATTATTAATTAAGTGTTTTATAAGACATGTGATTAAATGAGGTGTTAGTAATTGTTAATATTGGTAATGATTATAGTAATAAATGATTGTCTCTTTAAATAAAGTAATTAAGATGAGGATACAGATGAAATTGTTATTTTGTCTCCAGACTGTTAAAATCCTGCCCTGACTTCATTTTACCTCTTAGTAATCCGGTGTCATTTTATTATGAACAAGGGGAAAAGGTAGAATTAATGCCACATACCAAAATCCATTATAGTATGAAAATAATATATTGTAATTATATCTGTATTGTCTTAAAGCACTGGACCATATTTGAATGATGTCACATTATTCATTCAAATCCAAACATGTATTCGAAAAATTATAGTACAATTTCATAAGAATGTGAAAGAACTGAATAAAAGGAAGTAACATTATTATATAAATATTAACAGGACAACATCTGAAGCTGTGTATGTGTGTACATGTGTACATTACCTACCGTGAGGTGTAATTTAAGGCGACTCTGATAATATTCCCAAATATTTGTTTTTCTCGTTTGAATGAACCTTTACATAGTTCATCTATTTTTAATAGAACATAGTTACTATAAATTTAATTGTAAGGTATGAAAGAATGTTATACAAAGGAAACTGTAAATATTGGAGTGGTTTGTTTGTTGACTCTGTAGTCATGTTGGCAGAAAAAGTTGAGGGTGTGTGCTATATTCCAGTCAAGTGAAAGCCTTCCTCTCCCTTTGATCACTTCTCATTCCCATTGTGGCTTCTGGGCATCTGAGCTCCCCACGACCCCTCTCGAGGCAGCTGTGCCAGTCTTGGTTCTGGGAAGCAGAGCTAGCAAAGAAAAGGTAAGGGTATTCATGTGAAAACCTCCCCACTTTAAATCCCCACTGTAGCTTCCTCCCAGGCATCTGAGCTCCAAGGGCCCCTCTTGGCATGAGACGATTTAGACTAGGCGCTAGAAAGCTCAGCTGTCGAGGAAAGTTGATGGTAATATAGCAAAGTGAAAGGGTCCCCTGCACCCATTGGGTCCCCAGGACCCCTTTTAACAGATTGTTAAGTTTCATGACTTCCTTCTAAAAAATGGATATCTCTGGCTGGCTTATTACATTTCATTAGTTCTCAATTCCATCTTGCTGGTGTAGGGATCTAAGGATGAATTAAATAAAATTTGTATAGTATCTCAAAATTGTATTATTTAACCGAAATTTTCCTTAACACGCCTCTCACCTTCTTACTTTCTGCCATTTCATCCACTTCAATCTCATTTACGTTTCATAATAATTCTTATCTCATCCTAACTGCAAAGCAATATCAACCTAATTTGCTTTCATCTGACTTTTCACCAACTCACCTCAATTTCACTTATAATAGCAGAAAAAGTTTATATAGTTCTGCATTCTACGTTAAATTAAAGACCTTAATTTTTCATTTGCAGCCTCTATAACACCTCATTCCTTCCATTCCTATCATACCTCATTCCTCCCATATGCTCTTCACTTGGGCTCCTTGATTTAACCATTGGGAACTGGCTGTTGTCCACCATTACCCAGGTCTGTTAACTCTGTATTTACTACTGAAGGAAAAAAGAAACATTTTAAAAACCACATTTCTATACAATAGATGTGAACACAATTCATCTATTATAATACACCCTGTTAATATAATCACATGATTTCTAGTATTACTCTATATCTAATTCACACTATATAATGCTTTTGACTATGTCAGTCCACTGTCTGTTACGCGTGTCATCAGAAATATTTTTCATTCTTCTATTATTTTCTTTAATTATTCCATTTCAGTCCCTTGTTGCACTTTCCACTTTTGTCCTTGAGCAAGGCACTTTATCAGCATTGCTTCTCCCCACCCAGGGGTATAAATGGGTACCTGGTAGGGTTGCCTACTACTGTACCAATATGTAGCAACACTTAAGCATGTGAACCCAATGGCCATGGCATGGCAATCAAAGCGCTTTGTGACCTAAAGAAAAGGCGCTATAAATATCAAATAACAAATAGTATTCTTTTTTGAGGACTTTGTATATACAATATTGAATAATATTTTGGTTTTTATTATATTTAAGTGTAAATATTGTAATAGTAATCGATGCCAACTCCTCAATTGTTATATAAGCAAACAACTCCCATTTTTTAAACAAACAAATCTTGTCATTTTTGTGGACCACCAAATACCTCCCTCCATTGTTGTCAAATAGTAATGCCGATATTTAAAGATTATCCTACGTGATTAGAGTAAATGGAGGTGTGAATTAGTGGTTTAGGGTTTTGCCTTCCGGTATTTCATATCGCAAGGTCTGGGTTCACTCCTGACAAAAAATTATGATTTTTCTCACCCTGATCCTCATTCAAGAAACTGGCGTCAACGACAGTCGTGGGGCCTGGGGTTGAAAATGTTGGTTATATGAGGACCTACAACAAAGTTCTTTATTAGTGTATCAATCAGCTTTTCTTTATGGATTTATCATTCTCATTGAACAGGGTTAAAAATGCATACAAACCGTAAATGCTCGAATAGGCGCAGCAGCGCTTTTACAATTTTTGGAGGCTTCCTTGCGGCGCTTATTCAAGAGTAGCGTTTAATTAAGCATTTTCCAGTAGTTGAAAATGTGTATCACCATAAATCGAGAGTAAAACAAAATCTATTAAAGGAAAAAAAATCTTATGTGATGATTGTGGTAGTGTCAAGTGGTAATCCCACAATGTAACTATCTATTTTTATAAGTAGTTACTAAAAATAATTTGAAAATTGTAAGTTTATAGGTTTCAACTTAGGCCTATTTAACTTTACCATATTTATGAATTCCGAGGAGATGATCTGCATCTATCCATAATTGACATGTCAGTCGAAGCAATAAAAGAGAAAGTAATTAAAATCAACCAGTAGAATTGCACTTAAATAATAAGCAGGCCAAATAGGTGTGGCAATGATGTAAGGTTTATGTAAGCTAAACAATTAAATAACAAAGTATAAAGCACAATAAGGAACAATGAAGCTGAGAAGCAGTCCAATAAGTGTGGCAATGATGTACGATATATATATAATCTAAACAGTAAAAAGCACAATAATCAACAATCAATAAAGCTGAAAAGGCCAATAGGTGCGGTAGTGATGTAATATTTATGTATGCTAAACAATTAAATAACAAAGTATAAAGCACAATAATAAACAATAAATAAAGCTGAGAAGATATAGTATATTCCAGGGGGAAAAGCAAAGGATAAATAGCTAGAAATAGTTGATTGACACATCTCCCTTTATTCTAGGTACTCGATGTGTGAGTAATGTACTTCCTTGGGGTATAGGGTAACAAATAACTGAAATTTGTATTAGAAATAAAGAGGGGAGAATAGACCTTGGATGTTAATAATGATGTTCCTTCTAGGCTTTATTTACCAGAATCTAGTTGAATAATACTATAGTATGACAGTGAATTTATTAGACGCCTCATGGTTTAATGCTGTTGTTCTTTATTTGCTTATATATAAGTAATGTTTA
>NW_022709509.1:826259-847756 GCF_011630105.1 Anneissia japonica | reverse complement strand
TACCGAATGCTTAAATAGTTATGAAGTTTGCCATGTATGTGAAAGGTCCCGGGTTCGAGTCCCAGTGGAGGCTGAGTAGTATATGTTGATTCAGGCTTAAAAACGATCTTATTTTGGTCTTGTTTTTAAACACTTTTAAAACATTAAAAAAAGGATTATGCAGTACAGCTGTTATTACTGTACTATATTATAGAGGGTATTACATTGTCACACCAACTGCAAATAAGTTACAGATAAGATTTTTTTGGTTTTTCTATTTAAAAAAAAAAATATAAATAAAAACCTCATTTGACATATTACCTCAGCCTCAATAATTTGTTCTTAATTTTAAATTTTAAGCAATTTCATACTCGGTGTTCTTACGAAATGTGTTGGTTATAAAAAGAAGTGTAAATTTAAATTTTTAATTATTTATGTTTCTCTTACAAAATTGGATAGTATTTTGACTTTTATTCATTTGCATATTTACAATAACTTAAAAATGTCTTAGCGTACGCAACATAGTGATTTTAAATCCAACTTTTGGTTATTTTGTGCAGAGATTTATTTAAGCATTTATTATACTTAGTATATAAAAACACTATGTGTCACTGTTTTGTATTGATGTATTTTTTGACATTTTATAGATCAAATTTATACTTTAAAGTTATATTTTAATAGATTTTTATCAATAATAACCTATAAACATTCAGCTGAAAAGTATATCGAGAAATGAATGTTTCAAATAATACATTAGACCCTTATGTTTATGGCACGAAGTTTAAATATTTTTATTGTAAAATGTCTAGTAAAACATTGAATAAGTATATTTTTAAAATCTTTTGTGGGTGTTCTGGATGAGCAATTAATGTTTTCTATATTTTGATGGCAGTCAGAGATAGTGTTTGTAAATTTTGGGTTAAATTAACCATATGACTATAATTAGTATAGTATTTGTTATTCAGTTTTCTTGCATTACTGTCATGTTTTAACTGGGTGCCTAGTTTAATGTGGGCAATCGTTAGTGTTTCTATATATAGGTATTTTCACTTAAAATTAGAAGTTTTTTATTTCTGTTAATTGATTTGGAATTAAAATACAAATATATAAATTGCAGTGGAACCTACTATGCAATGTACATGATTTATTATAAAAGCAACTCCAAAAAATGAGAGAGATGCATTAATTCTCAGTGTTTTGACCTTTAATATTAGGTCAACTTGGGAATAACTTTTCTACTTTTCTGTCTCAATCGGGACTATATATATATATTTTTAAAAACAACATTACAGTATGTATAAAACTGATAACATCAAATGTTTAGTATATCGGTTTGAGGTCATGTATATTTGGTTTCGTATTTCAAATGAGAACAAAATATTAATTTTCCTGCGAGTCAGAATAAAAATATGGTGTTATTTTCATATTAACATGATATTTTTTATATTATAATATTTTATAATATATTGATTTTAATAAATGAATATTTACACTATTGGCTCCTTCCCTGTAGTGTATGTTTTGTACATTTATGAAAGTGATGGAAAAATATGATCACATGTACTCATTTTCATAGAATCAATCATTTGATATGCAAATATTTTAGATTAATTATGTAACTTTCCATAAACCTTGCAGTGATGGATTTAGTCTTTAGTAAGATGTAACCACATAAATGTATTGTCCGTCAAATTTGTGTTCATATGCATATTCTATTTCATATTTTCATATTTAATAAATTAGTTGAGGCTTGGCGACTTAAAATGCATAGAGTATTTCTTGCACAGAGTAGTCGCGATAGTAAATGATATGTATAATTTACATCAGAAATAATCCCATGGGCTGCACGATGCAGTTGATGGTGATGCCTAACCAAAGATGAGGAAAAGGTGACAACACAAGGACATCCAGAATTGCATGCTGTGTTTCCGTGACGACCAGATAAACATATTCACATGGATGGATTTTGTTGCATTAGATACTTTGTAGTAGATGATTTTGAGATTTTCTATCATTTTTTTTTCTTTCCCTGAAGACGTTAAGTAGGGATATATTTATGTTAGGAAATCTTTTGAGTTGGTTTTAACTAATGTGCACATACATGCCTATATGTCATGTATAAACAGGAAATTTTATGGGTATTAAAATGGTAGGTAGTGGGGAGGGAGGATCACGATTTTATTGCTATCGACCACAGTCCCTAAGCCGTTTGTATCATTTATTTATTTACTTGTTTATGTCGTGCTAATTTAACTTTCTTTTTCTTCTTTTTTTATATATATTTTTTCCCAATTATTTTATGAACTTGACTATGACGTATCAATATTACTACTTTACATATTTTTGTCGTAGCATTTTAGGTGTGATAATGTCTGTGTTTTGCTTGCTTTTGCTCCGTCTTTGTCTTGTTAACCATGCTGTAGTGGCGTATCAGTGTCAGCTGTTGTTTTGGTAAATAAACAAGTAAATAAATAAAGATAAAAATGAATTTTGTGTTATTTATTTATTGTTAAATTACTATGTTATTCTGATAGGTACTTTGTAAAGGTACCTGTTCACTTTTCTGATGATGAGTATTTTTTAAAGGGACCTGTTCCCTTTGCTATCTATCTTGAGTTTAAATAAGATAATAAATCATGAATTTAGAAAGTGAGGGTGCAGCTGAAGGAATTTCAAGTGATTTTACCCACTTGAATGGTATGTATTTGTCCAGTAAAGTGGGACAAAAATCTGTTCTGGAGGTTCGCCTTCCACACCCACATATAGACACACCTAGCTGCTGACGTGTAGCATGTCTGAATGCATGCATTCTACAATAGCTAAACATTGTAGGCCTAGTCATACATTAATTACCAGCCAGTTGATTGAAAAGTGTATGCAAGATTAAGAAAATAAAAAGGTATTTTTTTTATTGTCTTTTAATTGACAGGGAAATTTTTCTCTTTGAAATTTTTTATTTGAAGTTAGTAACTTAGGCCAAATAATTTACGCAAAGGTATGAAAATCTGGCTAACTCGCATTAGTACAGTTCCTCTCGATCGTTTGTGTTTGGGGATACATATATGAATCATCTAGTGCTTTTATTTGCTTTTAATGTGTCTACTTGGTAAAAGTTAAAAAGTAGTAGCTGTTTCCCATCGGCCATCTTGGATTTGCCATCTCGGAGTAAAAAAACGAATGCCCTCATTCTCTTTTTCTCAAAATATTCGGACGAGAAACTACTTTTTTTTTTACTTGGCCTTACTTAAATATACAAATTAGGCATCTATTCAAATATGGAATTTAATTTTTATTTCTTTTTTTAATTTTTAGCTTATTTTTCTTGTGTCTTTGATATTCTAATAAAGTTCTAGAGATCAGAGATCTTAAGTCAGGATGGTAAAGCTTTTAAGTTTATACTATAATAGAGATTAGCCAGATTTAGTACACAGATTTTCCTTTGGGTCTTTCAAATGAGATGAAATCATTGTTTAAGGCATTTGTTAACCTTTGTTTGGTTACCTTGACAATTACTTAGCAACAGTACATAGAGATAGAAATTCAATGCTCTTGTTATTTTTTTTTAAATTTAAGGTCTCAGATTAAAGAGGTAAAAGGTATGATAATATAATAGGTTATTTGAAGTTTAATGGTGTTAATAAATATCTTCATTGGGTGTTTTTTTTTTTAAGTTAGAAATTTTTTCTCAAGGATATTTCCTTACATGACGTATTCGACATTGAGCTTTTGACTTAGATATTTGTGTTAAAAGATTTACCTTCTTCTTGTGTTTATAATCCACATTCCTAAATGGGTGTCCCTAACCCGACAGAAACCCCTGACCCATATAATGATGTCATTCTAGTTCACATAAATTTCAGGCCATAGCCACTCCTCTTTTGATTAATACACAATTATTATTTATTTCTTGCTTCAGTAGTTTATATACTATTTCACAGTGAAGCGACTGTTGCCGTGACTAATTAGTATGAGCTGTATAGAAATGTATCATGCTTTTATCTCCGGGTGAATTATTAAGCCAAGCCTCTGTGAGTCCTCGTGTTATCGTTTAAATTTAGTTCCATAATCATGAGCGAGATAGATACGTATCATTTCAATCGCCTCTTAGGTTAAAGTTAAATTTTGTCATAAATAGAACCTACTTATTATTGAAATGCTTATCAATTCATACATACTTTAATATAAATTTAATTTAAAGTCAACATAAAGTGTCATAACTATATTTGACATAGATTCTTATAAGAAAGTTGAGTTAGCCATTAAACTCAGCAATGCATTTAATTATTTATCAAGAAAATTTAAGTAATATTAAATATTCATTATATGTTTTGTAATATGCATTTATTATTAGAATTAAACACAGTTTCATTGTCTACATAATAGAGAGTATTCTCATTATACGTTGAACATTTATACTGTAAGCCAATATACTGTATTCTTAAATGTTAAGTATTAACTTGCTGGCAGCCATGATGTCCTGTTGTCTTGGCAACCGATCTGCACTCTGAAAAAGTTGCAGGTATATAATAATAATTCCCTGTCTTTGTGGTTTGCTAACTGTAATTTGCCGGCCATTTCTACGCTGCGGTTGTGATCCAGCGAGTTCTTTTTCAGATATGACTTGCAGAAATGAATATCAAAATGGTTTTCAAAATGGTAAGTCTTAAAAGTTAATTAGAGTTGTCTTATGAGGTAGTCCCTAAAGATGATATAGATCGTTACAAACAAGACATCTGTGCCATGTGACAGCTGGGCAGATAGAATTCCTCCAATCAAATTAATTGTTATTCGGGAGGTTCAGCAGAGAGTGATGAAACAGTTTGAGTGTGTTATCACTACCATAGTTACTTCATCATCGCTGTACGTTCACCGTATTCTCTACATGTTGTGGAATATGTATTGTTTGCTGCATTAATATTAAATGTTCTTGATGTATGCTATGCATAATTTGGAATAATATGGCATTGCTCTTTTTAATGTGAGTATTTCTTCTTTTTTTTGGCAGATGATGTGTGTGTGTGTGAAGTATGTGTTTTGAAGTGGATGTTTTGTATCAACATTTAATTTTATTTATTCTGTGTGAATGGTTTCTAGTCAATTTGAGATTTAAGCAATTACGAAGAGCCTATCCAGTGTAAAAAGACATTAAGTCAATAATGTAATGTGGACACATCGTGTATCTTTCTTTGCACAAGATGCTCTCTGTTTGCAGAGGGTACAGTTTCCGTGAACGACGGCACTTCCGCTGCGCGTGGTGCTCAAACTGACAAGATAGAGGTTGTACATCAGCGAGTTTAAATTTATTCCATTGGGATTTGGTAGTAAGCATCATCGATTGAAATTGGAATTATTCAAAGTTACTCGGATGCAATTTCCTCTCTGTTCCTTGGTCTTGCTCTCTGACTAATAATACGTCAGCTATTCAGTAGATTTAGATTAAACTATTACAATAGACATGGCTTCATAAGGAACACTTAATCCCCTTAGAAATCGCATAGTTCACTCATTAATTTCTAATGAGTTAAATGGTTAGAATGATTAGTGGAAATCTTGAAACAGATTTGTATCGTCAGGAAATCCTTTGTATTTGTAATTACCTAGTAGTACAGCAATTGCAGCCTTAAGAAACCTTTGATATATAGTAAATTATTGGGTCCACAAATCACTTAAAATCGCCTGCAATCTACTATACGATAGACAGGTTAGAAATTACTGATGAAGTTAAAAAATGGGAAGTTGATGGATATCAATTTTGCTGTTATTTCTGTTTACTCCATTACAAAATATATTATCTATTTTTCAATGTAAGGCAACTTTAAAATATATAAGAAATGATTTGAAAAATTTGTGAAAAATTTTATTTTATTTCTAAAGCCAATAAGATTGATAATTTCTTTCTCTTAGCTTACCATTTTCTATCTTAAGGTTCTATCTTAAGGTACTGTACTCCTGCGAACGAGTTTGACAACTTCAAAAATTTCAGGAAACAATCCCAAGATTATAATCATCTATTGATGTGGAGCATCAACTGTGATTGTAGGCATAAACACAAAGTTTGCCCCCCCCCCACTTACTCATTCCAAATTGAATTTGGAATATTAGACCTCAGGATTATAGGTCCACGTCATCTGCAATGTTACGGTATTTAAATTGTAACCTTTATTCCATGATCTCATCACTATCATTTACTCATTCCTAATGTACCAGTGCCATAGAATTTAGTGGGGTAACTCTAATTAGCTCTTGGGGGGTGGGGGGATAGATGAAGCCGTGGGACCCCAGCCCAAAAAGGCCCGAGCTTTTACTGCTACCCAGCATAGAAATATAGAGCAGTCTTTCCAGCCCTTGAAGTCCATATGAAGCAAAATATTTTCCTGACGCGAAAGGGGGCCTCGGACATTTTCATGCCTGGGGCCTCATGACTAGTTGTTATGCTGCTCATTTATAGAATTGTCACCTACCCAGATGTTCAGACTAGATTATTTAATCAATAAAACTGAAATTAATTCAGACTTTTAGTAGTCTGTCAATATTTATACTTTATGCTATTGAATTTGAGCCATGTCTATGTTTCAGTATTTATTTTAAAAATGTAAATAAACATCTCAGCCTGATTTCCGATGTTCTTTTTCAAACTCATTCCTTTATAAAAATTAGTGGACTTAGATAAATAAATTACATTTTAAAAAATTGGCCTTTTTCATTTTTCTTCTTTTATTTCCCATTTTTATTCTCCTTTCTTCAATTTCTTTATATATTGTATTCTTTTTATTCCTAAGGCTGATTTGCCATAAAACAGGTGCTGATGTTAGCAGATTTTCCTCCTAGATTATTTCAATAATAATACTTAAGATATTGTATCATAATTAATATCAAACAAAGTAATTAACAGATAAATAGTAACAGGTGACTCTTAATAGAAATCTCCCAAGTAAGTTATTAACAAATATTGATATAGGTATTAAAAAGATGAGATAAATTCATGTGCGTATCCTTAATATCTTGCTCTAAAGGAGGCTTTGTTTATCTATGTGAAAAATTTTTATATCTGTTATTGATCGAACTTAGTATCTGTCTGTAATAGAAGGCAAGCACATTAAATATATAGTGTTTGTGTTGAGCAAATATTAATAATCATGAAAAATAAAATTGGATACTTCCAAGATACAAAATATTTTATCCATCAATTTTTACAAAATGTTTCATGTGAAATTTTACTTTTTGATTTGATTGAATACATAAGTGCAGTGCATAAAGTAACAACAATAATAAAGGTTATAATAATACTAATAGAGTTAAACTAAATATCGTCAAAAGGTCATTCACGTTTTTGAGTTGCATACTTTGCATACGTTAATAGCTTTCAATTATTAAGGAGAATAGAAAATATGTTATTTGCCAATAATTAATTTGCAAGTTACAATTTTCAATTGAAAAATCGAACAAGAATTGTTTTATTTGTCAATTTAACCGTGCATTAATAATATTGCCTATTGCATGGATCTGACCCTTAAGTTATATTTCATAGTAATCAATTTTCCGGTGTTTTATAGTATAACTCTGCAAATAATTATATTTTTTATTTTGTATCCTTGTTAATTTGTTCTTTTACCTGATTATAAGCAATTCAATTCTTTTAGTTTATTTTTGAGGGTTATTTTTAATTAAAGATTACCATAGTCACTACGCAGACAATTGTATGACTCCCTATCGGAGGGGAGGGGGGTGTAGGCTGGAGGTGCATGGGTGTAGATATCCCCTCCCTGGGACGGCAGATTAGTTCAGTTAAGTGTGAAAAGAAGTTTTCATTGGTTTTCTGTAGCAAGATTTTTTCGCAAGCATTTCATTTCACGTATTTATTTCACCAACATTTACAAAAACAGTAACAAAAAGATACAATAACAAAAATAAAAATTAAAATTCTGGGCAGTGGTAGCGTACTGAGCATTCAGTGCTATATAATAAGTTGGGTATGGCAAATATCGATTCATAATATGATGTCTCTTGATGTAAAATGCCATTGGAATAACAGGTTCTAGGTTCACATTCGCAATTTGAGCATGCTAGGCTGAAACCAGCTTTTAGGCGTTCAAGCCTATGATATTGAACGTACTTCATATTGAATGTACAACCCTTAATAAAAGAAACTATGTTTCAAAAACTTTACTGTTAAAAATATAGCACATATTTAAAATATTTTATTTTAAAAATGTGTCTACTGATGTCTAGTAATATTTCTCTAGACTAGCCATTTTTAATTTTTTTTTTTTTCAAAAATAATTTTGCCTAATGTATTCAAATGTCACATAGTAATTTAACACACACACAGATAAGGATAGAAACGTTTTTTTGAGTGGAGTTGTAAAGCTTGTTCGATAAAGTGCTTTCATTATAATGTCATGAGTATTTGGTTCAATTTTTGTGACAGTTAGACTAAAAACATCTCCCCTTGCTAAGGCTTTTGATAGAGACTTGATTTTATAAATTAATGTTCCATCCAGTAATTTGTGAGTTACTTGCTGTTCGAGGATGTAAAAAAAAAACTGCTCTGTATTCTTTAATACTAAATTTGCATTGTTTTGGAATGTTGCTGTACATTATTACTACTACAGTATTGTACTGTTCAAGTGAATTGATTTAAAGAATGTTTTAAATATATTATTATTATTATTATTATTATTTTTTATTAACAACCGTCCAACAGGAACTCTTCGTTCCCACATACAGGCGAAAATTGCAATAAACATCAAAAATATAATCAATACAATAAAATCACAAGATATAAAAAGATTATTATTATTATTATTATTATTTCTATAATTATAATATTGCTATGTTTACAATAATTATGAAAATTACTAAAAATTAATTATAATTACAATTAAAAATTACTTGCTCATTATAAAATTGCCTTATCCTTGGCTTTTATGTTGTTTGTTTCAAGAGTGCACTTGGTATTTTAATGAGACGTGCCTCATTTTTAATCCCTTTCTCTGGTTTCCCATTAGCTCCAGTAATTGAGGTGTTGCTTATGTTTGAGATATAAACAATTTGCAAAGAATAATAAGCAAAAAAAACTGTTTTATATTAATAAGATAGACTTTATTTGTAACCTGTTACTCAGTTTGCATTATAACTACTACTACCACACTGTACCAAAGGAGTCCGTACCTTGTACTTTGAGGAATGAGTTTTTGTACATTGCTATTGAGTTGTTTGCTAATTTATTTAAGATAATGGGCTCATGATTGATAAAACAATTAGCAACCAGTTTGATTATCATGTGACTAAATATGCAAATGATATTAGTATTGTTTCCATCTTAAAGCTAAGCATCCTTGATAGTTAGAGTTCAATATGTACAAGTTCTTATGAGGAATGGTTGGCAAGGTTTATGAGCCTTTTAATATGTTCAGGTAAGTGGTAGGCCTAGGTTTAACTGTTGTGTTTTGATCTTTTTTTTTAGTAAAAGTACATAGAAAGTGCTGATCCTTGATAATGTCATTTAATATTATATTATACTTGTTCAATAGTAGTGTACGACATTTTGTTGGCCACAAACCAATTTGGCAGTGCTATATAGTATAAAATTTATATTGTAACCTAAATTAAACTTTATAAACCTCATGAAGTGTCTATATATAGGTTAATTTGTTGGAAACATTTCTGGTTTATACAGGATTTGAACCTAGGACTCTTGAGAGTAGAAGCTCTAAAGATACAGTACCATATTAATATTTACACTTTTTTTCAGTAAAAAAAATGGTGATATTAAAACTTAAATGTAAGTACAAAGCAATTAAAATAAGAAAAAAACCCATACAAAAATATAAGGCATTTGGCTCTAATGTGTATGATACAGATCAGAGAATCTTAATGTCACTATTATCTGCCCTTTGACACAGTCTTGTTTTTCTACAAATAAGTAGGTCTGTTGTTTTCTAGATTTAGCTTTTTCTGTTTTTTTTTATCGAGGGCTTAAATAAAACTGCAATTGTTTGGGCGTCCATTAATCTGATGGCCGGCGAAATGTCTCCGTTGGTCAAGCTTCATTGCTTTAAAAAGCATTCAAGCATGTTCAAAAATGCTTTTATATAATGGGCTCGGGGGAAATATGTACTGTATGTACGAACTTTCTATATTTTTTTGTGAATAATGTGAGTTTAGATGATAAACAGATTTTCCCTAGGGAGGTGTTCTTTCATCAGCTCCCTTGCTCAATGCCAAACGCTATCTATAGCTTTACATATCTGTAACTAAAATGATTCTGCTGTTGGAAAGTGGCCATATGGTAGATTTGTTGCTATGGTATCCATTTCCACGGTAATTATTCAGTGTCAAGTTTCCATAGAAATGTGGAATATATAACCAGAAGTAATTGTTAATAGTTTGAATAATGAGTGAATGATTGGACGAAGAATTATACTGTCTCGGGGAAAAAAAAATTTCTCAAATCAACCTAAAAATTTTTTTTTTTTTTATTAAAGAAGTTGATAATTTATGGATTTATAGTTAATTATTCTGCATTTCTTAATGATGTTTTAAATCCATTCAATATTGCTGTAAAATTTGAGAGAGCAAGCCATTATTGAATGGATTTACTTTATCATGAATATTCATAAATTTTGTGTCTTGCATTATTAAGAATCTCCCGGATTGGAGTTTCTTTTAATTGTCTGCATATATTGATCAGTCTCACTTTCACTAAAATCAATTAATTAAATCTAGATTCTAATTTGTTTTTTTTCCCCTTAATTTACTACTCAGTACTTAACATTAAAAAATTATTATTCATGCAAAATTTGCACTCTGGTTAGTTTTTTTTAAATTAAAGTGAAGGACAGTAAAATGTCAGCAATTATACAATATACACAGTTGGATCTAATGAAACATATTAGATTCTAAAATAATTTTGATTATTAGATTCTAATGAATTTGGATAGAAAAAAAATATAAGAAGGTATAATTCTCAGTATAATCGAAAAAACAAATACATGATTTGTTTATAATAGAAATAATACAGAGAAATAGTTGCAGAAGTGTTAACACCTAACTTACCCTCTTTCTTAGAGGCCTACAAGTTTCAACACTGAACATGATTCTGAGTCTGTTACTATAGTAACCAAGCTTACTTAGTCATTGTTGCTATGGAGATTTTTTGAGTCATGGTACTGTATTTATTGGCTGATTGTGCATGGAAGCTTGATACTGTCTCTTGGAATCTTGTGCACTATAATTGGATTGGCTGTAAGCTGACATACAACACAAACTTGGACAGTCAATACTTCATTTAACCAATGAGGCTGGCAAATGACATTAGGCAAAGTACGGGCTTACGATTCGGAGTGGTTATACGATTCCGACAAATTACTTGTATATATATGACCTCAATACATATTGAGCTTAAGTGCACAAATTATATTATGTCATTAATTTGGAATTATGGCTCAATACTGTGCCACAAATAACTTATGCTAGATTGTTTTCATTGGACCAATTAGGAAATACCATTACTAGTGTTTGTTTTATGTATTTTAAATGAGATATTATTGTTTGCATAATTTATAAGTACAAAATATTCATATTGGTTAAAAAATAAAGAACCATTGATTGTGTGTTGTTCAATCAACTAACTATCTACTTGTATCCATATGCATATAAATACTTTTATTACAGTATTGTGTAAATTTGATGACAATAAGTTTAGTTTTACCTAAAGAATTTTTTGATTTATATGTTTCCTGTGTCGTGTGTAAGGTTTTATTTGTCTGTTATTGAGCACAATATTTTGCAGTTGGATGACCAAAAAGAAACTGTAAAGCATTTCAGTATATTAGTGCTGGTTCAGTCGAGAACAATGCAGACACCGTGTCAAATCCTATAGACGTTTTCCAAAACACTGTTCCACCACTCGTGGTTCACTGACGGTTTTCAAAGCATTCTAGCGTTAATTTTCAAATTTCTTTACTTCTGAGCAAAAAAGTGTGTTCATATGTAAATGAGTAGTTGCAGAGTAAACTGTATGTGTGATTTGCAAAATAGGACGTTTCTGGACTGCATTTAGCATGGAGATCCAGGAGTTTAAGCATGTATGTAAGCATTTAAGTTTCAGCATGGTTTTAATGTTGATATCATCAGTGTAATTGTATTTGGAGATACTTTTTCATTGCTTTGCTAATTGTTGTCTCTGATTGAAGATTCCAGATAATTTACCTGCAGTGTTAAACTTTAGTACATACAAGCTATTCTTCTCTATGTATTGTTTAAATAGGACTCTTGTTGAGTTGGGAGACTAGGAAGTTAACATTGTAATATTGTAAATTTGGTTTATTCTATAGCGTAAGTTTTTTCATTACACACTTTGATTTCTTGTTTAAAACATGCTAGTGACAATTTATGAATAATTTTATTTTTTTAAATTTCAATTTGTAGGCTGTAACCAATGAAAATGCCACCAAGTCGTAAGCAAGAATTAAATTGGAAACGGAGGTTATCGTACGATTTAAGCAGTAGTTTTCCGAGTGAATCATTAACGCAAGCATTTGAAGACGTGAAGATGGAAGACCTGGATCTGTCGAGCAGTTGCTTCGGAGCGATCCGTACGGAGAAAGGACCGCTTGATGACGACGAGTTGAAACCTCTTACCTGGCTGCACAGCGCAGATCTTCTCAAAGATATTAACCTAGAAGATGATGATGAGTACGACGATGAAGAAATCATGTCCAAAGAAAACTGCGATATAAATGGCGGTCTCATAAACAATATTAATAATCGAGCGAACAATAATGCCTCCGATTCAAATGATCCAATCAAACAAGTGAACAGCAAACCTCCGTTTTCCTTTAGTTGTTTAATTTTTATGGCAATAGAAGATTCTCCGACAAAGCGTCTTCCGGTTAAAGACATTTATCAGTGGATTTTGGATCATTTTCCATACTTTCATTCAGCTCCGACCGGATGGAAAAACTCTGTGCGACATAACTTGTCGTTGAACAAATGTTTTAAGAAAGTCGAAAAGGTTAAAGGACAGGTGAGTTAGACTTTTCATTAATTCATTTATCTCCATCATAAAAATAGTCCACAAAATCTTCATGCTTGCTACAGCAGGAACTTTTCAGAGCTTAAAAGTTTTTTTTGTTTTTTTAAAATAATTTACACACCAAAATAAAAATCTCAAATATTTTCCATTTAAAAAAAAAATGTTTAATAAAAACTGTAGATTAGATCAAATCAATTCATTAAAACTACTATTTTAAATTATATATCTATATGATTATGAATGATGCTACTATACAGAATTTAACCTTTAATAAGATACCGAGGTCAGAGAATAAATAGAGGCAGTTTTTATGGCTTGCTATTATTAAAGTAGCTAGTATGAGTTATATTCAGGCTGACTGCATTCTTTTTGTCAAAAAATAGAAAAAATGCTATAAATATTACTTCTCTTTAGCAGCATTGGTTTCCATACTGAGTTGATTTGCAGATGTCCTCTTAACTTGTATATATCTATTATAAATATATATCTACTGTATTTATATTTCTATATATAAAGCTAGCATTTTAAGCTGCAATCCTATAGTTCTGATTTATCATTAGCTTATTTTCTCTAGGGATATATTATGTGCAAATTTTAGTTTCTCAATTAAAAAATGAAAAAAACAAACTTTACAGTAAACAAACCAAATGGGGAACTCTTCCCTATTGTGTGACTACTATGTTTTGAAACGATTTCCTGTTTAAATTATTAAATGCATTGGAATTCTATGCTCTTTATTATTATAAAGGATAGACAGGTTTTTGTTGTAAACGCCCACATTTTAAAATGGTGTCGGATGTCAATATTATGAAGTATAATTAAGGAATTCTTTGTACATGTAACGTCCTCAACGAGTAAAAATGCTTAACTGCTAGGCCACCTTCCTTAACCTTACCATGGGGGTCTGATGAGGACAATCTTGCCTTCTGCACTCTTACCAGTAATGGGATGATTATTCTCACCTGGACCCACTAGCCGACAGGTTTTTTTTTATCTTGCTTGAATAAAAAAGGTCAAGTTCATCGTTGTAAAAATAAAGAGGAGTAATTTCAGTAATTTCTGGAGCCTCTTTTAAGCACTCCTGATGTTATTTCCTTGGGCGGGTGACAACATTTTCTGGAATATTATGATTCGAGGTCTGTCGGCTGTACGTACGCATCTGGCAATAGATTGCAATGTGACATTAATTACAGCAAGTACAATGAATTAGTGGAGGTGTTTTATAATTGTATTTATGAACTAAATTCAGTAATATTTGTAATAGAGGATGCTTTACAATTTTACCAACACCCACTTCAACTCCCAAGTTGCTTAACACACTGTTACTATTGACGTAGCTGGCAAATGAGTCAGTTTCCATGGTTACTCACAGTTGCCATGGTAATTGATCTTGCAGTTGCTTGTAAATGATAGTTGTTAGGTTGGTGTCGGTTTTATTGGCTGTAAATAAACGCCTGGTTATTATCACTATAGTTTGGTTTGATGGCCCAAGTTGAACTTATTCAAAGATACTATACTGTAATTTCTTAATTATAGAATAGAAAAGTAATTTTTCTTTTAGAGTTGTCTCTTAATTGACTAAGTTAAAAAGTAATTTAAATAAAATATTTCAAAATTATTAAATTTGTTTTCCTTTAATTGATGAAACTTTTTTTTTAACCTCATATTATTTTAATCTATAGTTAAAAAATAGTTTAAATAAAAAATTGCCAAATTATTAAATTTGTTTTTCCTTTAATTATATGAATATTAAATAGGTCATAAAAAAGAAACATAGTAGGAAAGTGTTGGAATATGTTAGGTACAAAAATCGAGGCACAGACATTCAAACATGAAATGAGAGGATAAAAATGTTTCCATCATGGTTTTTTTGAATTTGTGTTGTAATAATACATGCTTTTTCATAAGTAGTTTGGGACGTATTAAAAATTCAGTTCAATAACATGTCCGGTTGGGTAAAAGATTATTCACATAAATTTATTATTTAGTGAGTACTACTGAATTTCATTTGACAGATCTTCATTAATTTATCCCGTAACCCATTATATTTTATTGCATTTGAAATACTGTAAAAACCTCGAATTGAAGCTCTGGGCATCTTTGTTTTTTTTTTTTTTTTTACGAACTTCGGATGGGCTTCTTTTTGAGATTGGCTTCTTGTCGCATTAAATCACCTAAACTACTGTATAAACCAATTTTATTTTGTTTCTTGTAAAATTCATGTACAGTGTATATACTGTACTATCTGGAAAAGAAGTCTACGCTATCTTAAAAAGAAGCCCATGGGCTCGAGGCTAATTTTGCAAAATGAAGAGGTGGACTTTAAATTCGAGATGGGCTTCTTCTTGAGAAGCCCATTCGAGGTTTTTGGTATACTGTAGAATTAAAAAAGGAAGTACAGTAAGTATAAATTTAACTTTTTTTGTTTACCCATGATGTTTTCTTTGCCTGTATTAGATCCATGAACTATGGAAAACATGCCCTAGAGTTGTGAACTTTGGTTACAAAACTTCAACAAAAGTTGTCATGACATTGTAGTTGAATGCTTTAATTTGATGCAAATTCAAGATTTTTTTTTTAAAGATTTGCTGCAGTTGTATTGAATTCTAAACACCTTTATTTGGCCTCTCAGAAAGTGAAGCCACTCAATTGATCAAAACTGTATTGAATTTCTTTTATACAAGTGTTATAATCAAAGCAATGTTCTCTTCACAAGTGGACTTTTCCTAGAACATAACAAAAGCAGTAAAGTACTACACTGGTTATATTGAATGTTTTTAACACCTTCATTTATTTAAATTAATTGTTAATGTATGTTCTGAGGAACATTTTCTTTGATAATTATACAAAAAACTCTTATAAACACTTTAAATGTAAGGGAATATGTATATTTCTTCCTATCATCAAAATATTTGATACACAGACTTAACAAATACTTTTCTTCCATTTTAAAGTTTCTTTTTTGGTTTGTACAACATTCATCTTCAGATTAAATTGTTTTCCCACTCGCCAGTGATATTGAATCTTAATTTATTGTATTTTAAAATTGCCTGCAATGTCTATCTGTCTTGTTAATCCATTACTATTCAAATTCATACAATGTTTTCTGTCGCATTTTTCTCAAGAATCCTGATGGTAATCTGATTGAGAATTTCTTCGGCAATTGTTATGCTTGGTCTTCTGCTTTATCGTCATGGAGATGGGACACTAAATGCCATGGCAACCAAATAAGCAAGCTTATTAGATTTGCGTTGGAGATATGATTGTGGGTTTTAATAGCTTTTTTTTAAATGTAACATCATTCAGATTTAGTTAACAGATGGAGATTAAACTGTTTTGAGTTAAGTTTAGATTACGTATATATTCATAGCTACGGGTGCTGTAAAATTACTAACGATCAAACAGTTCTACATTCAGACTGCAAATATATATATATTAAATAATAAAACATTTCTTTGATTTGTACTTCAAGTTCCCTTCCGTGGTAGCACGGCATTTAGCTCAACTTGCAACAAACCATCGGCCTTTATTTGGCCGCCCATTCATTGTCAAAATTTTGGGACAATATCACTGTAGTTCAGTATTCCCTTGAAACCATACGGGAAAAAAAAAGTGAAAAATATATAACACAGTTATTGTGTAAATATTGTTTGATGTGTTTATGTGATTCTCAAGTAGAGATCAGCGTTGTTTATTTTTGCAACTAAACACAGTGATCTTTCTGAAAAAGTAACTGAGCAAGTGATTGAAAATCTAATTACAGTTGAGGAATTTTTCCACTTTTTTGACTAAAATTGGAAGTCAGAAAGTTATTAAAATATCATAAATGTACAGTGAGATTTCTATACTTTGTTGGTGGATCTAACGGTTCCGAAAATAATGAATTCAAATGCGAACGTAATTAATTTGTTCCTGTTTGTGCACATACATAGTCTATTTCCACAAAAGAAAAAAAAAATCAATTTCAGAATATATATAGTATTTTTATAATACTCGCTGCTGCCAAGATATCCCCAAATAGGCATTTTTACTTTAATCACAGTTGATTAAATATAAAACATTTATCAGTTCTATTTCTGAACTGTTTACATCCAGAATAACGTTTATAAAATCATGCAATAAGATCTCCAGCGAAGGTCTAAGGGTGCCCTCTGTATTTCTTATTCTTCAATAAATTGTTATTTTTATTCTCTCATCGCATGTATGCTTTTGGCAGGTCCATTTTTCTAAATGAGGAAACAAAATCCTATTTTTGTTCTTTTCGCCTTACTCTGACAATTTTAGATCTCTTCGGTGCACCCAGAAGAGAAAGCTTATGTAATAAATAATTTCAGTTATAATTATCCATCAACCCAGCTAACACAGGAGTCGTCTACAAAGTATATAAAAGGTCTGGCCTATAGGACCTTGTTGAAAAGAAATAAAATAGCAATTTTACTGAGATTTGCAGTTCAACACTTTGCAATATCACCAGTTTCTGTTCAATGTGACAAGAAACAGAGAATCCATCTACAGTATTCAATTTATTAATTTGACATCAATTTGGTAACATTAAAGGAGGTTTCTAGTAAACAACTAAAATACCAAGGTCTAATAAAATTGGCTTTCTCATTCCATTACACTTCCATTAACCTATGAAAACCATTCAGTATTACTTATATAAAAGTGTAATTTTTTATTTTTATAAATGACAAAATTACATCAGACAGAATGCTTTCATATATTGCATTTTGAATATGAAGCACAATTAATATTCCGTCCTGTTGTTAGCACATGCGAAGCATCGATTGCTTTTAGCACCAGAACATTTCAACAACTTATATTAAAATGTGGTAATGTTACTCTAAATGATTTACAGCATGTCAGGATTTGTGATTTCGATTATTTCGGGGGGATAGTTTACAAATATCAAATGAAAACTCATTATTACTGTATTTCTTAGTTTATAATTAAATGCTGCTAGGGGAAGTGGTACAACTGTAGCTTAATACCTGAAGTAGGAGGGGGGAAATTATTTATTGGTCTTAATTAAATTACTGACTTAATGGACGAGGTAATTTCGTCAGAGGAGAAAAGATTTTCATCTTAATTAATCTTCTTAGTAGATTTATAATGTATAAAGATGGAATAGAATAGTTTTATGTTTATGTAATCTTATGCTCTAACTTTTTTGAAGTATCATGTTTGTTTACAAATGTGTTAATGATAGTTCTCTTGAATAATTAACAGGATAGTGATTAATTAGCATGATATTTATTATTTATTATTATTATAGGGCCCTAGTCATTGATAGATTTTTAAGCTTAGAATTATAATTGTTTAGAGGTAGTAGAAACATATATTTACACTCCCAAGACAATTTAAACCATAGCCTTTTGTGTATGTGCTTGGTAATTCTAGTATATAGATTTAACTCATCTGGAATTTATCATCTCTGAATTTATTTTGGCAGCAAATCAAATTATAATCAGTAATATCTGAGTGAAACATTTTAAGAATTTTTATGAGAAGGTCTGTGCTATAGTATTAACGCTATGTTAGAAAATACTATTTCTTAAGTGAATATTCATAAGAGTGATAATTTTATGTAAATTTGACTCCAGAATTAGTTTGATGAGGGTAACTAGTGTGGATTCATTTATTTGAAGACAGCTTGCCTGCTATTAGATGGCTCTGGAATTTCTGATCATAAGATGAAGGCATTTGCTGGCTAGGAATTCTAGGTCATGTGACTACCAACATGCCAGCACTGTTGTTTGTTGCCATGGTGATGTGTGTATCAGCTGTTGCCATGGTGATTACATGGCATCTTCAGATGACTTTATATGTACATAAATTTAGTTTTTTTTTTTGGCCTTGTCTGATTACAAGGGATTAAAAGTAAACCATGTCAACTCAAGTGTCTTATCTCTGATTACTTGAACTGAGAACTAAGAAGATGACCTCTCTGTTTTCATTTCATCTAGTGTATCATAGGAATATGTGTATTTTTTATTGTGTATTGTAGCTTGAGCAATGCCAACTTTAAATATTAGATTTTGTCAAGTAAATTTGCCAACAAATCCATAGTAATCAAGACAAAAAAGTATATCTAATATTTAATGAATATTTTATTCAGGAAACCATGTTTTGTTTTTAAATCCAAACTTTTTTTAATGATAAATACTCCATGTAGTCTAACTACATGACACTTGCATAGTAATTTAACAAGAGTGAAATGGGCACAGGTAATCCTTTGGATCCAGGATACTCTGCAATCAAGTCTTTATGAAGTGGATTGTGGGAAACATGACATTATTTCACAGTATCTTCTGATTGCAAATTAGAACATCAAAGCTAAGCTATAGTTAAAATTTTATGCCTAAGTTAATTGCAATATTGAGTTCTCTTTCATATATCATATATTTAAACTTAACAATTGATAATAAACTTTAGATTTGGTATTAGTTATTGATATAATAATTTTTAAAAATGTAATTAATTATAGACTCCAGATACAGTACAGTAGAACCCTTCATTTACGTACGAAACGGGGTTTTGTTTAAAATTGCTATGTATTTCCACTACCGATATGCTAGGCTGGGCTAGGCCTGGACTGGAATTGTGTTGGATTGGAGCCAAAACTCCAACTTGCGCTCGAAAGAAATTCAAAATAACGATCATAAATGTTCAGTACTGTACTATACATACTTGTTAATGTGTATACAAAATTTATTAATAGGCCTATATGACTTCTAGCTTACGAAGAAACACAGCCCCGCGGGCGGCGCAACAGGGCGAGTAACGCAACAGCGTTTTTTACTCAATCTATGTGCTTGTGGCATCAAGAGTAAATACCTGTACAGAATAACCCGGAACCAGGGGTTCACTTATTAAAAGAAGAGTGCTGATTGGCTGTAGACACGGCGCTTGGACTTTATTTTTTTTTGTATGCAATATGATTGTTCTACGCCTACATTAACATTTATGTAATGAATATTGAAGTTAAAAAGAAAATGTGGGTGCTAGTGTTTTATTTTATGAGGGAAATAATGAAATGTTAGTAGCTTAACGTTAGTGAGATTTGACAAATAAAATCCACATTTTAATTAAAATTATAAATCGAGCCTAAACGCGGCTGTAGGCCTATATGCTATACAGTAATTTCTCGTGTGAAATTTATTCGAATATCATTGGTTAAAATAAATTTGGTAGGTGGGTTAATTACGAAGATTATTTTGTCTTTTCTATTACGTAAGAGTTAGGACTAAGGCACACATGATTTATTCAGTGGACAATCTTCGTAATGCTATTCACTTTTAAGTTTGTTTACGAACATTTTCCACTGAATAAATCATGCGCCTATGGATATGCCGACAACTTGCGCATTTAGCAGAGTTTTCTCACGGTTGCAGACATGAAGTATGAGTGCTGTGTTGAATGTCGGTGTATTCAAAGCGCACTATCTGCGTTTTGTATTGTAGTGGAGATTGTGCCTAACGATTAATTCTTGACGCGCGTGTGTTTTGTACATGAAATAGGAACTTTTTTATGACAACAATGACATGATTTTACGTTCGGGAATTCGTAAAATCGGGGTTCGTAAATGAGGGGTTATGTATACTAGAGGTAATCTTTTCATTGGGTAAACACTTTTTTTTGCATATAAGCTTGCAAATATGTATAAATTTTTAATTCCTGATGACATAATTAATGTCGAAATATTGAATCCCGACACGATGGCGTGCATTTCGATACTTGAAGTATGTATTGTACTATCTTATCTGAGATAATGAGTGGACCTTTCGGTACTTATGTATTGAAAGAGTTTTTGGAGAATATAAATTTGAATTGAATTGATTTACAAGAGTTTATAATAACTTAATTTTCATTTTTTTTTTAGACATTAGGGAAGGGATCGTTATGGTGTGTTGATCCAGAGTATCGTCCAAATTTGATGCAAGCGCTGCGAAAGACACCGTATCATCCGTATCACTACGCAGTTCCTTATAGTCCGTATACACATCATGCTCCACTAACTGCCATATCAAGGTAGATAACCTTATTTTAAAACTTAATTTTGTTTGTAGTTTCATCTAAAGGCATAATTAAAACTATATTTGTATAATTGTCAATTATTATTGTAGAATTTTGGGACTATGTTTTTCCAGTTTTAAAAGCATTTTTTCTTTATGTTGAACAAATTATAGTTTTTTTACCAGTAAGACTACAATTTAGAAAGCAAATATTGTTGGCTGATCTTGGAAATTATGATTCATAAACCATCTGTTTCCATGGCGAAAGACTTAAGTATAGCCAACAATTCAAGCACTGCCTGTCTAATAATTGTTGCCATGACAACTAATACACTTTGACACTATAGACACAGTTCAGTGTTATTTCTTAAAATTAAACAGTCAATATGTATGTATTATATAAAAGAAGAACTTCATGAACTTGATGTGATAATCAAGCACGGCTCATCAATAAAATTTCCTTA
>NW_022709509.1:816010-825452 GCF_011630105.1 Anneissia japonica | reverse complement strand
TAACTATATATATTTGTATTTGTTATATTTAACAAATACAAATGATCCAGTACTCTCTTTTCGATTTTGATTGGGACAAGAGTTTTACAGATTTTCTTGTAATCTCGTGGTCTCCATAATTTTGTCAATATCTTGAATTTTCAAAAAGCACCCAACAAAAACTAGAAGGCTGTTAGTTAGAATCTGCTTTGGCTGTTGGTTAGAATCTGCTTTAGCAGACCGATACATATTTCCAGCTACAATAGAATTGTAGCTGGAAATGAATTTTCTTTAAAAAACAATAAAATTAAACCAATTTTTATACAATTTTACAATATTTTGGGAGTGGGGGCGCATTTTAACCACCCAAAGGTAATGAAATGGTGTAATGAACATGTTTAAACTTGAAATGAAATAGTGTTAGTTTTGAACTTGAGTGTTAATATATCTGTTTGTGACAGACATGTCACAGTGACATTAAAACATCCCATTAACCCTGCTCTTGAATGCTCTGCCCTCTAACCCTGTATTTTATGTGACTTTAACCTGAAGCTCTGAATGACTATTTGTCAATGCCCTTTGACTTTTGGCTGGTAATATTTTGTGACATGGGCATTTGTCACATGGGGCCCGTTCGCGCGAAAAAATATCTGTGCGATTTACCAGTTAATTCACTGTACACACTTTCTAAAACAGCTCAGACACTAGTCTAATTACCTTACCATCTGGATTATCCGCGACAATTTTGACCACCAAATTGCTGGGTAGAATACCGTGTATGGAATGACCATGGAGCCGGAGGTGATGATAAATCAACCTTAATTGTTTTTCAAAATGTTTTGTCCACAGCCCAGCGCGAAATTCAATAGGTACGGCCTAGGCGTGGTTGCAGCTCTCCTTCGCCTCCTCACACAATGCGCAACGAAATCTAAATTTAGTAGCATAGCTACGTGTTCGATTTGTAGATTTACCATTATTCGGAGAAATAAACTTGAATAAACTAGCCTACGTACAGATTTTAAAGCAGCCATTATAAGTTATTGAGCTACATTATCGTTCCACCTTGCCGTGCTGTGTGTAGCCTATGTAGGCCGGTTATATAGCAGCAGTAGCAAGTAAACTTGACCATGGGATAAGTTGAAATTTACTTTCGGAGTAGTTTCGTTACACGTATTTACCGTGAGCTAAAACTTGCTCGAACGGTCGACCACCTGCTGAGTGCTTAGCGCGATTACCCGGTGAAATAAACGGAATACGGTTGGCGTTTTTTGCTCGAACGGGCCCATGGACATTAAATCACCCCATTAGCTCTGCCCTCTAACCCATTTCTCTAACCTTATATCATAGTCTGTATGACCTTTAAACCTGAAGATCTGACTGATTATTTTTCAGAATGTCCTTTGACTTTGGCTTGTTGTATTTGTGACAAGGGATTTTGTCACAGGGACATTAAACCACCCCATTACCTCTGCCCTCTAACCCTGCTCTCTAACCCTGTGTCACAGTATGTATGACCTTCTGAACCTAAAGTCCCAGACTGATTATTTGTCCTACACTTTGACTTTAGCAGGCAATATTTGTCTTTTATGTGTTTTGCCTGAGGGTGTTAGCAATTCATGTAGAATAATTGGCTAAGTAATTGGATTGGAAGATTGGGTCAAAGTGGCTGGCAATCCTGTATAAAGGGATAATAAATGTGAAAGCATTTAGAAATCTAAAATAATAGAAATAAAGTACTCTTCTCGATTAAAGACCATTTTCAGGACCCGCGCTTTCATCGTCTTTTAATAGATTTGGTCTTTAATAAGGAAAAATAATTGTTTTATTTTTTTTATTTTTTTATTTAACCCTTACTCACAGAGTAAAACAACAGTTTTAAAACATCATCAAAAATACATACCAAGTGAAGAAACTTCTAAATTATGAGTGTTGAATCAACATTTATTGTACACTTAAAACACTTAATTATAAGAATAAATATAAAAAGGCATGAGAATAAAACAGGTGCCAAGGATAACCTATAAATATTTTTTTTAAAAGATAATTGTTCATCTGGGACCACAGAAAAATGGTCTTTAATTAGAGGGGGAATGCTACCATATTTTTAACAATTATTTCTAATTATGATATACATGTAAAAAGTATTTTTATGTATGTTATGCTTTTAGCACAATGGTAAATGAATTTTATATATGACATTTGTTGTGTATAATAATAAAAATTTATCTTTTAACTAATAAAGTAATATATAAATAGTAGTAAAAATACAAGTAGGTCTCTATTATTATCCACTAAAATTATTTCTATAAAAACAAATATTTAACCACTTAGGAATATTATAAATATCTATTAATATCAAAAAGAAATATGTGCATATAATAAATTTATTAATATATATAAATCTTGTTTAAAAAACACGAGGAATATCAGAAGAATAAAATATCTTGTATAACAAATGCTATTTTAATTGTGCTTACCAAAAATTAGGGAGACAACCTGAATTTTATATCCTAAAAATCAATAAAAGATATTTTAGACCAAATAAAAAAAAATTCTAGTTTCTTGTCTCCTCGCACATCCATTTTCTCTGCCTCACCAATTTTTTTTTTTTTTCTTTTTAATTTCATTTATTTTAAGAAATGTATGAAACTTGTATCAGTAAAATACCTCTCACCATCTTTCATGGTTGGGGATACATATGGTATGAATCATGTCTAGTGATGCTTCTTTTATTTGCTTTCAATGTGTCTACTTGATAAAATGATAAAGTAGTATCTGTTTCTCATCGACCATCATGGATTTTCCACTTCGGAGTAAAAAAAAAAAAAAAGTGTCCTCATTCTCCATTTTTCAAAATATTACGACAAGAAACTACTTTTTTTTTTAACTTGGCCTTGGTATCCAACAAAAATTATGCATATAATAATAAAAGGAAATTATTGATGGGCAATAACATTATGCATATCAAAATTATAATCATTCACCTTTCAAGACTAACATCTCATAAAAATATTTTCATTTAACTAATGTTTGTTATTAATTTTATTTTATGATTATAAAAACAATATTTTCTGGAAAAAAATGCTTGAATAAATAGAATTCCATAATATAACCGATGATGTTTGAATAGACTGGTTGCCTGCATCAGCATTGATTGAATTTCTTTAATTATGTAAATTAGGATAAATTAAATGCAGGTTTAATTATTTCTAATTGGGTAATATTAATTAGTAATTACCGTAATAAGGCACCTAATTTGAAAGTTATTTGTACAATTTTGTTCTGATATCTAATAAAGTATGTTAACCTTGGATTAATTAAATGGATTGTTTCAAATTATTATGCAAAGTATTAGAAAAATTTAAATATTAAATTTTCCTTGAAAATAATTCAAAAATCCAAGTATCATCAAATAACCATAAATATGCATTTAAAGTCTCAATCAATGTGACAGATTTGTGTGAATTGAACATATATGGACATGACAGATTTCTTGTATTTATTTTATATTCTGAATTTAATTTATGGAGGGATCATCGAAGCTCTCCCTCCCCTAGTTTTGCCTCTCCTATTATCAAAATACAAAATGGCATATAAGTATTACAGTATTTTGTGACAGCATACTACAGTATATAGGCCTACAGAACATGAGTCATAACATTATTAGATATATAATTATAAATTATATTTTATTATTATACATATTTATCTGTATAATTATTTTACATCTAGGCTTATATGAAATTGGAGTTCCGTACAGTAGTTGGGTCTGCATCCCTGTCGTCTTGCCTTTACGAAAATGATTCGAAACAATTTCTTTTTGTTTATTGGCCTTAAGTTTTCTACTATCCACCTGAATCTATTAATAATTTATATAAGCATACATTGTTACTGAATACTAAATTCACATTCTCCAGAGAAAAAATATATGGTAATTTTTCCATTGTAATGACCCAAGTTGTAATTGCGACTAATTATGCATACACATGCATAAATTGGCTCTTGGAAGGAGTATATTTCTAATGTTGAATGGATGTACTTTAATGACCGCAAATTTTCTCTGATAGTGGAACGTTCTCCATCCGCAATTAATCACGGCATTCGCATTGCAGCGGATGGAATTTTGTGTATTTACTATCTTGGATGGTGTCTTATAATTAGAACTGGAAAAACAATTGTGAAGCCGGGCGGATATTAACCCCTTTTGATTTAATCAAAGATTGTTAAGAGTAATTATACCGGCCTCTTAAGTAGATTAAGTAACGCAAGCTAAAATGGAGCTAACTGTCCTTAGAGGATACGTGTCCATAGCTATGTTAGAACAAAAGAATGCTCTTATTTTGATTAGTACACAGTGACAAATGCGGATTTCAAAAGTAAAGGGGAACAGGGTGAAGTTTCGATATTACTAAGGAATAGTCTAGATTGTTATATTTTGATTTTTTTTGTGTACAAATTATACTTGCTCTACATACTTAAATATCTGAACACATTCATGAGGGTTTTTTTTTTAAACTTCATATTTATCTAACTAAAAATAAATTTAGACAGATTTACTCTTTATTTTAAATATATTTGTATATACCGTCCAGTTAGAACTATGTTTTATTTGATCTTTTAAAATCTTAATTCATTGTTTCATTGAACAACTATGTTTTATTATCGCATTAAAAAAAGAATTATATTTAAAAAACACTTTTTCACAGTAATTTCTCACAACAATCACTGTTTAACATGTTGGCTGCCAGCGACGAGTATACTCGTTCCACAGGGTATTACCGAGGGGTGTAGGGACAACTATGCTCGTCAAAAATCGGGGTAACGTTCTAGCGTTTATTACTTCATTGTTGTACATTATAGAAACACAATCTAAACAGCTGGTAATTCGGGGAAGATACATCTAGACGATAACGTACCAATAACGGTTGTATGTTTGTTGTGTTATCTTGCCGGCAGTATACTCGATTGCACGAGTGGGGGCGCCCTTTGACCATATACCAACCCATGCAAAAAGCGGACGAGAAAACTCGAACTTGGCAGAGACAATAGACAATGCTATTCCAGTGCCGACAACGAGTTTACTCGTTCCCCCAATATTTTCCCGCAAATTTATTAGACACCATTTTGATGATATAGGACAAGATAGAATTTCAAAAAAAGTATGTTTGTACATGTACATGTACTTGTTCTGGCACCTAGGAAGTAAGCTTAAAAAAAGGTCTGGCAGTCAAGGTGTTCTTCAAAAACTATACTAAAGAAGATATGCTAGTCAGAATTAAATTCCCTCATGAATACCAGAGTCCTTTTAATTTTATGTACCTTTTATTAGCTCTAACTTAGCTTGGCCTTCTGAGTTTCATTTTGAAAGAAGTGTGATTGTTTGTGGCATTATGTGTTGGCAGACTTAGATCCATTAAGTCTGACTTCATCCCTGATTCTAATGACTTTTTTCAATTCGACAATAAGACGGTTGATCAATGTTTCCAAAGGCAACTATGTCTGTTGTACCGCTGGTAATAACGCTTTTTCATGCTTTTTCATTATAAAAGCGTAATGGTCCTTGCGAATGTAATAGTGATTTTTTTTTTCTGTAATAGTCTTCTAAATCAAAAGGTGGGCAGCTATGGAAGGCCGTTGCTCAATCAGATTAATTCACTGAAAAAGATTATGTTAAGCTGGCTTAATTTACACCCAATAAAATGGTTATTTAGTCCGAGTCTTAGCTACAATCTCACATTGCATTTTAGGTAGGGCCGTTACTATCACACACAATCGGCACACTATCACACAAAAGTCCCTACCCTAAAAAATTTGCAACGCACACCCCATTAACACTTTCCAACTCTTTATTTGAATATGTCTCCCGGCTAATCATGTAAATTCCTGAAATTTATCAATTTATAAATTACATAAAACGCGAAGCCAAACAAAAATGCCTCCCCTCACCAAAAGCTTTCCTCTCCTCCTTTGAATATGTTCGAAGCAAAATCATGCTAAAACTGTTAAAAATCGCATTATTTTGCAAGTGAGAACCTTCTTAATCATTGAGGTCCCCCCAACTTCACTTTTGTGCCTTTACCCTCCCCAATCTTTTCCCCTCCCCCAATCATCCCCCAGTTTCAAGATTCCTAGCTATGCTACTTTTAATAGAATACTGTAAACCATATTTTTGGTTTAATGCTTGTCAGTCACATGTGAATATTTGAGTTCCAGATATTGGCGGTAAACTAGGATATGATACTCTGCAAACAAATACCAACGTTCATAGATATGCACGGCTACCCAACGATTGTCATATTTAATAAGTGGCTATATATATCAGTCATTGTAGACAATTGAGATTTGTTTAAAATTTCATCAATAAGCGATCATATCCGAAAAACAAACATATCACAGATACCTCTCATATGGCTCCAATAAATCAGTTGCCATGGCAGCCTACAACAAACAATGTAGAATAAGCAGTCAAATGGATTGTTACAACAGAGATAAGAGCCAGTGATTGGCATAGGTGCCTTTTGTTAACAACCACTTCAACTAATTGTGTGGAAGGTAACAAGGAGATGTGTTTTTATACGCTTATTGTACAACAAAAAGCAATATGCTCCTACGCATTGCACTGGAACAAAGAACATTCTTTATTTTATTGTGAAATTATACTTGTTCCAAATATTCTCAAGAACATAACCTATTAATTTGTAGCCCTGAACTTCGGGTGGTTGCCGCCCTTGTTGCTTGCTCACTGAACAGGTTTACTTAAACTATCTAGCCTGTGTAAAGCTAAAAGATTGGATAGGTTTTGAAGGAGCTATTGTCCTCTTGTTGACTCAAGTTGACCATTCTATCCCAATTGTAACTTAAGTAGCAAAGTCGGTCAACATTAGAATCTGTAATGCTTTTACAGTTAATTATCATCCACCCAACTGTTAGCTAGGTAGAATTAAGCTGTTGATTTATGGATTGGATCCATCATTTAATTATAATTAATTGCGATACATATTTTAGTTTCTTATGTATTTTAAAAAAAACCAAAAAACATTTTAATGTGTTTTATATGATAAAAAAAAATGGGTATTGCATTAGAAATGTATACAATATGCAATGATATATTTTCATATTCGTTGTTCATTTTGAAATATTTCCTTAACAATATATATGTTTCTCGAACCATAGGTCACTTGGCATTGGTTGAACGTATTTTGAGTGGACGCATGGATAGGAATCCTCATGACCATGGCATTGATCCAGGTAAATCATATTTATTCTGTGAAAATGTTATCATCGTTTGCCTTGAATTATATTTCCAATAATATTTTCATCATATTACATTATGTTTCCATTCCACCAAGTTTCCACATTTCATTGGTTATGTATGTTACGGTGCCATATAAATTGATTCTTCATTCATCATTTTAGATTGATATGAAATTAATTTGATTTAAGATATTTTTACATTTAATAAAAATTCAGAAACAACAAGGGAATAAAAAATGGGATTTATTTATGACAACTAGAATACATATATATATATATGCAAATAAATTTTATGCATCAGTTAGAGCCAGTACATTACTATATTGATCCATAAATAACAGTCGCAATGAACAACAGCAGCAATCAAATCTGGAAAAATTGCGGTAATAGCGAAAAATTCAATGTGCGTGCGTAAACATGTCGCTATTCTCATTATTCTCTAGTCGGTGAAGAAAGTTATTGAATTAATTCTGCATTCTGCAAAACGCTCGAAGGAGCGAAACCATTTCCAAGCACTTAAGGTTCTGCGATGGGTGCATGATCGCGAACTCTAAGTATAATCTGTTAAAAGCTTGGGATTTTGAAAGCCAGGCTGTGCAAAAATGAATGCTCAGTAGACGGCTTGCATGGACTTTAATATGTATTCAGCGCTTTTAATAGAAACGATGAGAAGAGTGTAAAAACAGCTGGCGATCTTTGTGTAAACACCGGAACATTTTCACGCATTTGTAGGATAAGAATGTTTGTTTTGCATTTGGGATTTTATTTGAAATTGTTTGTTTCTACAGATAAAATATATCAGTTGGTTAACTCGATTGGCTTATTCAGTCACACTTATTGTCTTATCACATTTCCTATGTACAAGGGCTCAATCAATTTATAATTATTATTCTCATAAATTTATCGTCGTATAGAAAATTAATAATATTCTGTATTAATAATAAGCATTGCTGCATGCATATTTGACGTTTTCTAATGAAAACAACGAATGTGCATATAAGAGAATAACCAGCCGGCTCAAACCCATTGATTTTTGTGTTGCGTTACCATGGCGACGTGGCCCAAGGTAAACCAGGTGTCAAACGACCCGTTGCCATATGGATCGATGCATATTTAATTAGCAGCGAGCGATGATTTCCAATTCATAAAAGCAAAAAAAAAGTTAAGCAATCGAGTAACCTAACCATCTGGTGTTATGTCAGGATTCGGTAGAGCTGTGCTAGCACTTTGAGAGTACTGGCCCATAAACAACGGGTATTGATTGATTGACAAGAACGGTGAATAGATGTACTAAGTGGCTTACACGGAGTCCATTCTGTGGAGATGGATTTTAAGCACGGCAATGTTACATATCTTAAGTACGCTGATGTGTGAAATTACTATGATTTTGAAGTCTTGTGTGCTGAAAGCATCCCTGTCAAACTTCAATAGAAACTGGATTAAATAATGTGAAACAAGCATTCATCCTTATAGTTTGATCTTACACTTATCACAATAGACCTACTCATATAAAAACTACCCATTTTTATCCACTTTACACCCTCTCTTGCAAGGGTGAAGGTGCAGGGGTGCGGTGCTATCCCCTCCCCCCATGACAGCAAATTAGTTCCACATACTGTAGTGGTTAAGATGCTTGCCTTCTAATCCCAGAGTCTTGGGTTCAATTCCAGTCACAGCAGGACTTTTTCTCTTGACTTAAAAACTCCACTCCCTAAGCCTTGTAAAGAGACTTCATTTATTTAAAAAGGATCTCTGAATATTAGCCCACCTTCTAGGATTTGCTGGAAGAGTCACCCTCTATAAATATGGTAAAAACAAAAAAGGTACACTACTAAAAAATGACCATTAATTTTTAGTTCCTATGCATGTAATGCAATAGGAACTATTGTAATCACTCTTGCTATTTCCTATGTTTTTTATTGTGTGTAGTGTGTATGTGTGTGTGTAGACATTTATGCAAATGCGCATGCGTCAAAGAAAAGTTTTCCGACATTTTGTTTTTCATCGCGTGTGTGTGTGTAGACATTTATGCAAATGCGCATGCGTCAAAGAAAAGTTTTCCGACATTTTGTTTTACACCGCGATGCGAAGATCGATGTGAAGTTTCTGCAGAGTTCAGTCAGGGCTCACGCTAACCGACCGGAATGTCGGCATGGATGAAACTATTTTGGTTTTACGGCAAAAAAATCATCTGCTGTAGGCATAGGTA
>NW_022709509.1:785352-814092 GCF_011630105.1 Anneissia japonica | reverse complement strand
TATATATACTTCTAAAAGTCGTGTATCATGCATAGGAACGTTGACGCCTGCAAGGCTCTGGTTTATTGGAGTAGCAATTTATTCCGCTTTATCAATTTTCCGCACCCCCCCTCCACCCCCAGTTTTGAATTCTCAATCCAAGCACCTGTCCTACTTTTTTCGGTCTTCATCTCATTTCTGTTTTCACATCTATCCTGGCAGCCATGGTTCAAATAATTCTGCCGTAATATTTGCTGTCATGCTTTAGGCATCGACCCTACCCGAATGCTACTCCTTGCAAATTGTCTTTAATTAAATTATTGTCATTGTTCTTGCGGGTTGATGTTTGACGCGGATATTAGCTCTTGTTGGCTTGAGTAGTGAACAAAATTGAAATTGTATATTTTCAAACGGTTCGTTTGCATAGTCCTACTGTCTGTATGCACTACAAATAAAGTTTTTTTAATTGATTGTATTAACCATCAACCATTACTCTAGTGTTTGCTGCCATCGACCATGCCTCTGGTGATTGGTACTGGCAACCATCTGTCTTGTTTTTGATGCCGTCAGTCATCCTTTGTGTCTTTCTCAGCAGTCCTAATTCTGGTGTTTTTGTTGACCATCATTCTAGTATTTTGGTACCGTCAACTATCACTAAAGTATTTTGGTACCGCTTACTTATTACCTTGATTAGTATACCGATAATCACTAGTGTTTTTGGATTGGGTTATTTAATTGGTGTAAACACCAAAGATAGCCCATGAAAGTATAGAAGAAGACTTATTTCTGGTGGGGTCCCTGTGGTTGTGATTGGCAGTACACCGGGAGACAATCCCCTACTCTTTTCCGAAGAATGTAGCTGCGTTCTGTAACATGCACATGGGCCATAAACGCACACAGGACCAACGGCTTAAACGTCTCATCCGAAAGACAGTGCGCTAATGTACCGTAACTATTCAGCCTTCCAGCTGAAACACGAGAGGCAGCGAGATTTTCATGTTTCAGCGCACACACAGTGGCTACCACCAGATTAACACAAATGTAACCCTCTAATTAGAGACCATACCGAGAGACACCCCTAAATATCAGGTCCCAAAACGTGGTCTTGAATTAATGACTGACAAACTATATTTTAATCCCACATTATCCCTTGAGTCAGTTTTGTTCCAGTTATTCTCTTTGAACTATTCTCTACAGTTTCAAAGCAACTTAATGCTGAATTATCAAAAGGTTTTTATCCATGACTGCAAGATCAGAAGTTAGTGATCATTTAAAATGTTATGGAGTGTAGTTCTAATTGCTCTTCATGAAACATCAGAAAGCAACATGAATTAATTTGGATCCTCTTGCAGAGTAGTTATCGACACAGCTCTATAGGTATAATAGTTAGAATAAGGTATGTCATTGGATACCGTTTGTTAAATAGAAAATAAATGCTGTAACTGATATGCTATCTCCTTATCATTTTTAAAACATGTTTTTCCAACTCTGATCTTCATTCAGGGGGGAGGGTGGGGAAGAAGATAGTATTAAATAATCAGTAATCTATATTAGCTTATCATTCCATTAACAATTAAAAGTATAGATACATATTATTTTAAGTTACATTTGGTAATAATATGTAAATAAAAATGTAATACGAAGTGATATAGTAAAAGTGAATGAGATTGATTTTAAACTACTCAAAGTGATTGTATAATTTTTGCCTGTGTGGATCATCTATCATGGCATACATGGTTTGGATTTTATAATGTATCGTGGTTTAAAATATGAAGAAACGCTTGTAATGGCTCGCATTACCGAATATTGAGACAGGCAGTTTTGAAGAAGGATTTACGTTAAGCGCATTTATTACTTGTATCCACACTCTGTCGTCATGGTTACGGTCAAACACGATATAAACAGTACATCACTTAACGATGTTTGTTGCTGATTGCAACGGTGTGATTGTCTTTGGAGTATCGTCTTATTTGATTATAAGAACGAATTCTGACAGTAAAACATTATCAAGAGATGGATTGATGTTGTGTCCAGGATCTGACTTCTGATTTCTGATATATTTTTCAATCAGTACAAATAAATGTGAATATCGAAAAATGAAAATTATGTCAGTTTTATAAGTGAATAAATAAAAATCTAAATAACTTTAGTGTCAGCTAATACGACTGATTCTTAATAATAATTATAAACACAGCAGACTTGGATTTTTGAAATTAATAGCTATTATAAACTCAATTTTATTTATTGTTTTAAAAATAATTCCAATAACTCGTGGGAAAAATGGTTCATTTGACAACAGGTTACCATACATTATACAGGTGGACTTTCGCAGAAATACCATTGGTTTCTTGTTTTCACAAAACTCTGTCATTATTATCGCGAGTATAATAAGACCATGCAGCTTTTTGGCTTACAGCTCGAGCGAGGCTGTGTACATATGATCATTACTATTAGAAATTAAATTTTTTTTCCACAATTAACAACATTACCATCTTGCTTAGTGCATTATTTTAAACAGCCTTTACATACTCAATAACTGGGCAATTTTTTAAATGTAAATATATACAGTATATATATATTTTTCATACATCCTTAAATCCTCTGTTAATAAATTAAAAGATATTCTGCCATTGTAAATTTTATAAACTTGGAAATTTGAAACAAAAGTTAAATTTCTATATTTACAGGTCTCCTTATTTTAGATGACTTCCAATTAAAGACCACTTTTCTGTGGTCCCATATTATCAAATGTCTTATTGTTATTATTCTAACTAGAAACCAAAGCTGCTAGACCATGCAAACCTCTGTCCCAAAAGTGGTCTTAAAATTGGAGGGAAACCTGTATTTTATATGTTATTAGTTATCAAATAAGAACTATGCAAATACCTTTCTTGCCATTTAAATAGCAATTCAATGTTCTAATTGAATATTTGAAGAGTACGGAATATTTTTCCCGAATTTAACTGCAGATTGTTTTAACATTGTACTTGTTGGATAAAAGGCTATAGTAACGGCGAGGAGCTTACACCTATGTTTCCTGTTCATGCTATTAGTACAACCCTAAATCCTTTCGCCCCCATTAGCAAGCGTGTGACAGCCAGGTTCATCTCAAAGTACTGACTACAAACTCTCATAAAAAGCCAAAAATATTGTGATAGTGTTCCTGAATGGCATTGAGTCCTCCATCTTAATTGGCAAACTGCATTTTTATAGACCATTATGTGTTCATTTTTTATATACATAGATAAATGATTGAGTACGGGGAAATACAAAGGTCTGACGTTTGTTGACAATTGTCAGATCTAAAACGTAGTCTTTAAGAACTTTAAGGCTGCTGATCTTTACACCACAAGGTCAGTAATTGTAGAAAATTGAGGCTATTATGTCATTTATGATCGCTTTTGTGGTATTTCAGTTGTATGTATACCTATGTAGGTTGTGTCATTGTGTTGTTACTGCATTGCGAATGGCAAAATATGACAGTAAATATAATAATGGCTGGTTTTGCCATTGTGGTTAGTAAATGGTGGAAAGTGCATTACTTGGCTACACAATTGCTGCAATATAAGTAATAAGAATATCTCAACATTAGCTTTGTGTTTGCAATTATATATTTATGAATGGTTCTAGCCTTGAGAGTTGTACAGAAGAAGAATGCAATATCAAGAACGCTACATGTGAAAATTAACAGCGATTCGCCATTAAAATGACTGCGTTATTCCTCGGTGAGGGGTCAACATCATCCTCAGTCCATTATGGTTGGGCCTGAGGTATGCAACTTTCAAGAATAGAAAACCAGACAAATTTTCAAAACAGTGTCCCCAACAAAATGAAAATCATTTTTCCTCGATGGGGGTCCACGTTTTCATGAAGCAGGTTCTACACCGGCTGGACTGCTACTGCAACATGCATTATCGAACTGCACATTGGAATACGTATGTGAAAATGTATAGTAAAATGCGCATTTGAATGTTGACTAAAAATTATTGCTTCGTTTAAAAGTGAATGCCTACTTATCATTTGATATTTTTATTTTTTGCAGAAGTTGAAGTGGATGCCGCTGCAACCATGATGATGTTCAAGACGCCCCCAGAGGAGAGATTGGAACAACGTTAGTTACATTTTGTATCAAACCCTGCCTAAAATTTGCTTTGATGTATTCTATCCTGTTTATTTTTTTTTATCAATAATTGAACTGATGATATGGGTAACTTACTTCACATGTTGATGGGTTTTCTTCACATTTCCTCGAAGTAATTCATTTCAGTTTCTGGCTTGTTTTAAGTCAGTCTCTTAGCTGTAATGATAAATTCCAATTTGTAATTGCCTCGGGCCGACAATCAGAACAATGGCTGCAAGAGCATTGATATATCGGTGTGAAGAAATGAGGTTGCTTTACACAAATAAAACTTTCATGGTGTTTACAATAGCTTTCGCATCTTTATTTGAACAAATAACAACTGAATATGAAACAATTTTTTTTGAATGAATATAACTTTCGTAAGAGTGTGTTTGATGTGTTTTTTTATAGGAAAAATTGCTTTAAAATTTTAAGAATGGTATTAAATACTAAACATTATTCTGAAAATAAAAGAATAATGGTATATTTAGCATTTATATATCGCTTCATTAAGTCTATAATCATGGTAAATTGAGCAAATCTATTCCCGAGGTTGTGAATGTGAAATCATGTTTTGATTTTTTATTAAGTTGAGGATTCAATTCATAAGTTTGCAAATATGGAGTACATTAGAATAATTTTTGATTTCAAGTTAAATGCTAAACATTATCCTAAAACTAAAACAATAATGATATTTAGCATTTATACGTTGCTTCATAAAGTTTCTAATCATGGTAAATTGAGCAAATCTATTCCCGAGATTGCGAATGTGAAATCATGCTTTGATTTTTTTATTAAGTTGAGGATTCAATCAATAAGTTTCCAAATATGGATTACATTAGAATAACCTTTGAAATTTAACTAAGTTAAGGGTATGATTCAAGTATGATTATTATACTCTTTCCCTACAAATTATGATTTTTGGTAGTAGGAATTATGTTATCGACGAACTTACATAATGTGTAAATACTGCATTAAATGCCGGGAAGAAATGTGCTGAATTTTGATTACTTTTTTCGCATAACAGATGATCGGCTGACTTCACCGCATCGGGCGCACACCATGAAGACGCCACTATCCAATTCAATAGTTCTGCCTAATGGCCTAGTGTTAATGAATACGATGAAGTTTGGAACCATTGAGCGCAAGCCTACGCTGTCAGACTTAGCAGACATGGCACTCACAGATGGATATCGAAGGTGGGTTTGAAAACATTACGTTTTTTTTATACTTTTGTGCAGACCTCCTCAAGATAATACGGTCTTTGGTCAAGTATAACACAAACTAATAAAAAAAAATTCAATTACAAATTCCACAAGCTTTTCACTAAATTTTAAAGAGACAGATGATACCATAGCATTTATCGCTGGTTTTATATACTTTTTATTTTTACTGAAAATTCCTAACTTGCCTGCCACTGAATTTTAGGGTCTGTAGAGTATTTTTGGTCTTTGGTGGCAACAACATTTTATTGTTCTATTTTTTTTTTTTTTTATAGAAAAGTTTAAGAAATATAAATATTGAATTTATACTTTTGGCAATACAGAGAATTTTTTTAGAAAGTGTGGTGGAAGAGCATTCGTTGATAACGATCATTATCAACTTGTATAGTGACAGGGTGTAGCGGCAGTTTGACGTAGAGGTTGAGGTTCGGACTTTCAATCATAAGGTCAAGGGTTTCGAGTCTCCGCAGTGCAGATTCGCTAGTGTCATTGGGCATGGCACTTTAGCTACATTGCTTCAGTCCACCCAGCTGTATCAATGGGTACCAGCAATCTGCTGGGGACTAACCTGCGGTGGACTAGTGTCCCGTCCAGGGGAGTACAACTCTCATCCGCTTCACACTGCAGAAACTGGGGATAAGCTCCAGCCCTATGAGCCCCAGTGGCTCAGAAAGGATTTAGTAGTTTAGTAATAGTGACAGGGTGAGAATGGGAGACGTAAATTTGTAGCGTTGCATTCCAGAATGTGTATGCACAATACAGAACTCGATCCTTTTTACACTCGCGTATCTGCTTCTTCAAATCACAATTGTACAAGTCGAATACTATTTAATCAGTCTAAGTACAATACTATTTAATCAATCTACTGTTCATTCCTACCACTAATTTGTAGTGAGGAAATTAAGATCAGTTTGATTTTTTTTTATATGATTATATCATGAGGTAGATTATAAATTTCCATTTGGCAAGCATTGTAATTTCATTAGTCTTGAAAAACACAATAATTCAATCAACATTAAAAGCCATAATTTATAACACTTAAACCTGTCTTATACACCTGTCATTGAGAGGCTATTTATTTAAATCTCATGAATTTCTTGCTTTAGTTCGCAAATCATTGTTTGCCCGAAATTCTGACTTATTAATTATCTATTCGTTTAGGAACGGGCAAGCTGGTAACTGTATCCCATCTCCAGCACCAGCAGAAGATCATACTTATAGCATCGGCTCTGCTGTACGCAGAACCATTCCGGTAGCAGCTCTTCCAACGGAGAAGGGTTACACCGCATCAGATGATGATCCGGTGGAGAGCGATATGAGCGATTTTGAGAGCGTTGGCACCGAATCTGAAATGGAAGATGAAGATGACGAGGAATCCTGCGGACTTGGTGATAGTGGCTACGGTTGCGGGTTCCGTAAAGAGCTGAAGATACGCCTGCCAATCAAGAAGAGGACCATTTCGGATTCTCCCGTTGCAATGGAGACTGCAGATTCGGCAGCAGTGGAAGGTGCAGATTTGCTTCTCAACTTAGCAGGAGTCCAACGTAATACCTCCGTTGAGACCAAGACCTCTGTAAACCAAATAACGGCAAGATGATTCTATAATTATCAAAGCTTTGTAAAGGATGGAAATCAGGTCTGCATTGACCCTCTTCCGAAAAATGGTGCCATGTATGGATTCTGTATGGAGACGTGAGAGAGTCTATCCGAGATGGATACTCTCGCAGACAGCTTTGAAATCATACAGGAAAGGATATCAGAGAAGAGAGTAATTTTGACAAATGTGCTATACTAAAATAATAATAGGTGAATTTTGTGTTCTGACAAAGATTATGACCTTATCCTTAGTTTTAAAATATTATATAACTAGGGATTTTTTATAATTGTCTCACAGTAGATTAACAATGAATGATTTTTAAAAAAATTGGGCAAAAACTAGCTTTATGAAATTTAAGAAACACTAACAAAGGCAAGCAATTATTATTTATATTTATACCAGACAGTGAATTTGTCAACATGCGAGTGTGCCCGAGATATTGATTAATCTTCCAACTGTCTGCTACTTCTGATATTTGTGTTTTTATACCAACATGTACACATTAAGAAACGTCAGTGCATAAGACGAGGCTAATTTCGGCCAGTTTACCCAGCTCTTGTTGCGTTACTAGAAATACACTTTGAGAGAGCCAATTGTCTTAATAGTTAGTACTAAGCCCCGAATCAAAATTCGTCTGCACACTGAAATCGTCTACTTGTGTGGTTTTCTTTCATGACTTCCCCATGCTCTCTGACAACTGTGCTTCCATGCCAACGATTTTTCATATACATCATATATTTATTTACAAAAACATATATGAATATATTATAGTCTATAATATATACATATATACATGCGTTTTCATGTAAACAAATAAATGCTTAAATATGGTTATGTATATTTGTTTGTTGGTTTCTTTCAGAGGTTGAGGGTTGGATCTAAAGGGATCACTACCTCTCCATGTAATATACAGTATATATATATTTTAATATTTGTTATGATCATCTCCATATTTTCTCTTACCAATCCAAGATCCAGGTTTATTTCTGTCATGGACAAATGAACAAAGTATTTTAGAAAGCAAAATTTTGTCTGTTTTTAAAATTAATGAAGATTTTTTTTATGTATGTACATTATCAGGGTTTGTTTCAGAGGGTGGCTGCACAAATGGTGGAATGCTGCTTTTGTGATGTATGAAATGGATGTTATGCAAACCTTACCACATTTTTAATGTAACCTTTTATGTGAACAAAAAAAAAAGAAGAATAATTTTGATTGTGTTTATAAATTATTTTGCGTAATCTAGTCTGCTCAGATGGTTTGAAACTCATGTGGAAATTATTAGATGATTAACAAAGACTGTTAATTATTGTCTAATTTAACCCTTTATATATTATTATGTACTAACAAACTTTACATCTAAAAAAAAAGAACTGCTGAACAACTCAATTGAGATTCAAATAATTTTTACAAAGAAAATATTACAAATTAAAAATATTAATTATCATAAGCCATATGAACAAAAGCTTATTATTATGTTTAATGTATCTAGTCATGAATTTTCTATTTTTTCTATAATTAATTTTAGATAATAATTTGAAATAATTGTTTAATCTCGTCAAAATTCAACAATTATTTCTACGATTATTCTTTTTAGTATTATATTCCTTTTCTTTCTGAATGTATATGAAATATGTACCAATGATTTGGACATTTTGTATGCCAAGAAATGTCAATTTAATGTTATTATATTAACTGATTAATTATGCATGTATCTTTTTAACGATTTCGCTCATTAAGGTATTATAATATTTTACGACGATCTTCCAATGCATATAACATGTAAAATGAAATGCTAGACCTGAATTTTTTTGTGCCATTTTGTTTTTCTGAACATGATCAAATCCAACTTATTAAATAGAATGCTAAATTATTCTCTGGATATTAATAGAAAAATGTATAAAAAATTAAATATTGAACAAGTTGGTTTGTATTCCACAAGGTGCTTAAAGGGGTAAACGCAGTGAGGCCGGCATCAAATCCAAAGATATATTGTATATTATCTTAATTTCCTAGTAGTAGTCCTTGTGTAAGATATATTTTAGTTAATAACCATTTAAAAAAATTATTTTACTGGAATTTAAGTGGAATATGGTATAATTATATTTTTTCATATAATTTCTCTCAAGTATATTAGTTGTATAATCATTTATAATTAGGCATTTGTGACGGTTAATTTATTGATATCTTACTTGCAATAGCAATTAAAATTTTGAACCAAGGAAAATAGAAAAAAGAAAAGTGTATAGTAGAATTAGTAGGGTTTGGAAACTGTATGCCAACTAAACCAAGCAAGACAAGTTGACTTATTATGAGCTAAATGTTGTTATGTTCTGTAAAATACTTGCTCATGAATAAGGCGCCCCCCCCCCCCGATTTCAGATATTTTGGAAACCAAGTACGAATTTTGGCCTGATCTACCTAGGCCTCTTGAGGTATTATGCTTGTCTCTCTGAGGGCTACTCTAGACTTATCTCACCTAGGCCCATGATTCTTTGTTCCCTAAAGCCGAGCATTCGCTACAACGGATGGTTTTTAACGGTGACCTGCTCAGACTGCCACCGTCAATCGGCAGATGGCGTGGTGTTGTCTCGCGCCCTTAGGGAGCGGAGTTGGATTCATCGTACAACACAGCGAGTGCTTGACTTAAACATGCTCTGATTTTTTTCTTCAAGAGGGTGGACTTGTACTTGAGCAAACTGCGGAACATTCTGAAAGATATCCTAGCTGAATTTAGAGCCTATGAAAAGAAAAGAGGCAGGGATTGATTTTCAACCACTATAGTTAGGTGTTGGCTCAACAATGCCAAGTTGTGAGAATCCGATTTTGAATGCGGATGATTGAGACACACATGTCAAAATATTAAACATTTATGTAAATACATTCTCTGCACAAAGTAGATTCGGCCAAATTAATGTGAATTTGAAGTTGGCATTTATATCACAGTAAATAGGCCTATTCCTAAAAATAATCTGGCACTCAGACTACCATTTGCAATATGCAAGAGATCTGTTTATCTCATAAATATAATTAACCTCTGTATGAACTTACAAACCAGCAGAAAAATGCCCTCTACAATATATCATCATTGATGCTTCCAAAAGTTAACATAGAGGGCGATCTTCAACATCAAGTAAATGTGATACAGATTCTCTCTGTGCGTGCTGATAAAGTGCAACACCATGCGAAAATCAATTTGTCACATAAATCCGTCTGTGTTAATAATAATAGTAATTGAATGCCTCCTGAATGAAAAAAAAAACCTAATTTAGACAACATCATTCTCAACACATTCTATTAATGTTTTATCCAGTAGAATTTCATTTTTCTAACCTGGTTTGTATCATGCAATAAAAAGTTTTGATGGAAATTTATTTGAGTATATACACGTTATCCATATTACACCAACAAAAATAATGCCTCCCTTGAATAAACCTTCTCAACAATAAACGCCCCATCTATTGATAACAAATGCATTAATAATTTACCATTCCTGTATCATTAAATTTGCTAGTAGTCAGGTAAGAAAACTTCCAGGTGTGTCATACTATATGACATCATGGCTATATATAGGTGTGAGTGATATAAAAACATCATGCCCAGATATGGATAATGTAATTGACAAACTTAAATAGTAATAATAGAGATTTATTCAATGAAAAACAACTATTTTTAGATCTGCGTCTTACTAACAAGATAGTGAATTATTGCTTCATTTAAATTTGCAATTCATGATATTAATTGAATTTTTAAAGGGTTTTTCCCAGACAGTTATTTTTAAAAGTGGTAAAAACTGCAACAATTCAAAACTAAAAATGACGCCTAACTGTAACAGATGTGTCAAATAATCGTCCATTGTAGAACTTCCCGTCACCTGTGTCCAGCGTGTAAAACATTCGATGGTCCTTCACTTTAATTGGCAAGGTTTTCCGTCCGCCGTGGCGTGTGTATTCACACGATACATGCTTCACTGGCACGGTGAACGTGTAGCCTTGGGCGAAGATGCCGTAAGTCTTAAATGTGAGATGTTTTCCACCCTGGCGTAGCACTAGAGCGTTGATGTTCTTTCGGGAATACAGAAATGCCAGTGTAAATATCCCTCCACCTGGAAATATAAGTAGATTAAAAATGTTACGTCAAACAGTAATAACAACAAATAGTCCAGATGATTGTATGAGGGCGGTAATACAAAGATGATGATACTGACGATATACTGATAAAATATAAGCTACAGTTTTACTCTGGTAGAATTACATTTTTCCTAACATAGTTCGGACCAAAAGTCACGAAATAACACATTTTGCCGGTAATTATGTGTTGTAGTATACATATGTATCCAATTTACGCCAACCATAATTAACGGCTCCCTCGAATATACACCTCCTTCGAATAAATTCCCCTTCAAAAAACATTCTCAACAATAAAGGCCCTAGGAAATTCATTCAAATGAATACGGTATATACATACATTTTTGAGCGTGTATCCATGTATACTTTGCCAAATAAATATTAATTAATTATAATATTGCTATACAATATTGTATGTACACAGACCTGCTATCATTGATAAAACTGTGACTCCATATCTCCACCTTGATGCAGAGAGATTCAATTTTATTCCCTCCCACGTAGTCCAGTTTCGTAGTTCATTTGGTGCACCCTCTGGACCATACTTTATTTCTTGTTTCATGTGAGAGTCTTTCATTGAAGTGAACGCAAAGTTCGTTAAATAAACCCAAAATATCAACTGGCTGATGGCAAAGAAACTGACGAACTGGAATAGTCTCTTCTGTTCACCCCTGTACAATAGAACAGGCTTCGTAATTTCATTGCTGCAATATCTAACAAGCAGCGGTTTGACTGCTAAAGGGACGACAGATCTATTCCTATTGCAGATGGCTTGATGATACGCAATTGGCCACCTGGAAATTCTTCTATAAGATGTCACTCTGGTAAACAGCTGGCAGCTGGTAAGTAGTTTGCAGATGGTCAACAGTTTGCAGCTAGTAAACATGTTGTAACTGGGCTGTATGATCAGAGGGAGGCATTGCAATTGATGGAATTTCAGGATATACATTTTCTGGAAGCATTGCATAATGATAATTGTATTCTGTGGTCTATTACTTGTTATGAATAGTTCCTGAGACTTCCAAAAGTCTGCTGACATACGCTGTACCCTACAAAAAAACAATTATTAAATTAATTAAAACCTTGAACAGGAGCCGATCTCTGAAAAGAAGCTACACTCTTCAGTTTGCAAAAGTAATCTAGAAAAGAAGCACCATCTCGAATAGAAGCCTCCTGCTTCAGTTTGCAATAAGTAATCGAAATCTCGAAAAGAAACCCATGGGCTTCAAATCAAGATAATATGGGCTTCTTTCGAAATAGTACTTACAGTCATACTGACATAATCTTTGACTATTTATGATAGCGTGTCAGTATGAATATTATTTCATTGTACTAGCATCGTTAAAATAAAATCGTAGCATTCATTTTGAAAAGAAGCCCTCCTTTTCAGTTTGCAAAAGTAACCTTGAAGAGAAGTCCATCTCGAAGAAAGCCCATCCAAAGTTCCTAAAAAAGAAGGAAGCCCAGGGCTTCTATTTGAAGTTTTACAGTTAGTATTAGAAAGAAAGGAATGAGAGGTACTTTGGTTTGTAAATAGTTGGGATGATTTCTCGATCAGCTGCTCGCCAAAATAAGATAAATAGAAGTCTCTTATTTTACATCTACTAAGGGAATTCGATCCAACTCGGCCACAGTCAACTCGGCCACAAGTCAACTCGGCCACAAATTAACTCGGCCACAAAAAGTTCAGCTGCAGTCAACTCGGCATTCGTGATGTATAAGTTGTGTAATTGAAAATTAGAATTTTGATTATTTTATGTACTACATTTTTATAAGAATAAATGAAGTTGTATAATTGCAAAATCTTATTAAAAATGTAATTTTATGTACTACATTTTTATAAAAATAAATGAAGTTGTATAATTGCAAAATCGTATTAAAAATGTGTTTATTTACGTTTGGTTTGCAGCGTATTTCAATTAACTTATTCATTATTTGTACTATTTTGTTAAATTATTTAATTAAATTATTTATTATATGTTTTATATTTACTATGTTTACTATGGCAAGCCGACTGAATTAGACAGATGACTATGAACAATAAATTTAAATGTGTTAGGCCTATGTTATTATACAGTATTTAATATGGTTTTGTAATTAATATATTTTTATTTTTGTACTATTTGTTAAACTTATATATAATAAATGATAAGAATGTATGGAGTTTTTTTTTTACTATGTGGCAAGCCGACTGAATTAGACAGATGACTATGAACAATAAATTTAAATGTGTTACAGTAGGCCTATGTTATTATACAGTATTTACTATGGTTTTGTAATTTATATATTTTTATTTTTGTACTATTTGTTGAACTTATATATAATAAATGATAAGAATGTATGGAATTTTTTTTTTACTATCTGGCAAGCTGACTAAGCAAATACTCACAAAATTTAAATTAAAACGATAGAAAGAACAAGTACATAAATTGAAATACGTCCCAAAAATATTTAATAAATCAGTGCAAAAACCGAGTATTAAATAAATTGAAATAATTGAGTAAATAAACTGAAATACATCCCAAACAACAGTACCAAGAACGAATAAGTCAATTGAAATACGCCGCAATTAACGCACTACATTCACTGAGAGACGCGCTTGGTGTTCCATAGAAATGAACGGTGGTTCAATTTGTCGGCGGCTCAACCGGTCATAATCCGCCTAGTCTAGGCCTCCTTCACATTTTAAATGCATCTTTACATTTTCTTTCTCCACTAATCACAACGAAGCCCAAGCTCTCTAGCCAGACCTTTAGTTATTTCAACGATCCTAGCGTAGACCTCCAAGTCCTACACAAGATTAGGCCTTGGCTAGGCCCAGAAAGGTAGACAGACAGCTCGACGTCCACAAGTACGTGTCCTCTATTTTTCAAGAACCATCACACACAGCTAGGCTAGCTAGAGCCTAGGCCCGGGCCAGGCTTAGTTTAGGCTACACTGCGGTGGCCTGGCTAGGAATAACATTAACAATAAAACTCATAAGCATGGCACTGACATTAACGCATGATTCCTACGTAGGCCTTAGAATACTATATGGTGAAAACAACTATTGTATGTACCCTACCTATTGAAATTTGTATGTCTGCCCTTTTTCGATCAGCATCCACATGTGTTTATGTCGCGGAATCGATACGGGTCAATTTCTAACCTTTGCACTTTAACCGGCTGCCGGCGCATGACGAGTTATGTTATGACTAGAAATCTCGGAAGAAACGCCCAATTTTTGCTTTCAAATATACTTTGCCTACTCTATAATTATGACTGATATACAAACAAAGTATCAGAAATTGGCTCAGGAATTTGCAAAGGTAAATTGTTGGACATTTTACTCGAAAAGCAATTTAAAACACGATGCGTTTGGTGACATGATTACGATAGGAAAGTTTCGCGAGCGCGAGCAGGCAGCACTGCCACCGCGACAAGTCGGAAAAGTACCTGCCTGGGCCCTCCTGGCATATTCTGCCGTACAAAATATAGGGGTATTTGACCTGGCCTGGGCCTATTTTAATTGTGGCAACGGCTTATCCACGAATCGGCAGACATCTTGAAGTGATGACAAACAACCCAAGTCAGTGGTGCGTAACCAACAGAAATAAGAAAGGCTAAATTCTTGGGTAGTGGCTATCGGCACTGCCGCAGTGCCAAAAAAAGCTGCTGTTTTCTACCGGCACTGCCGCAGTGACAAAAAGCTGCCGTTTTCTACTGGCACTGCCGCATTGCCAAAAAGTTGCTGTTTTCTATCGGTGCTGCCACAGTGCGAAAAGCTGCTGTTAATTAATCGAATCGATGTTTTTATCAATATGACATTGGTATAATTCATAATTCATAATTTTATTTCACTCAAAACGTAATGAGACCGGTGAGGCAAAATGTAACATGTCCCAGCTGTACAAGATGCCTTCCAAAGAAACAATGATAATGTTAATGGCAAGACATAATAATAATAATAATAATAATACAGATAATAATAATAATAGTAATAATAATAATAATAAATAAATATTAATAAAAAGTAAATGATAATAATAATAATGAATGAAGATCAAAATATATCATTGAAGTGAATTCAGTTATTTATTAAAACAAGATTTGGAGGGCTGGACTGTCATGAAGGTGTTGTATTAATGATATTCTAAATATTTGCCTTTTTTTATATCAATAATTGATTAGGTCTAGCCTAGCCTATATTATTGTTAATATTATATTATATTTGTTTAAAAATTAGTTTAAATAATTATTTCTAATTAAATTATTAAATGTATACAATATATATTATATAGGCCTAGGCATATACATAAAACAAAAAATAAACAAACAACAACAATAATATTAATAATAATAATTTTACGATAGTTTGATTAATGAAATAGTAATAATCAGCATAGTAAATAAAATTACGTCCATGCAAAACCTGCTTTTAAATAAAAACGTTGTCTATTTGATTCTGTTTTAAAAAATAATCTTATAAATTATAAGTTTATTTTCTGCGATAATTTTATGCACATATGCATATTCATGTTTTCAATGTTAATCTGGTTGATAAATAATATATAAAAAAATAAATAATAATAATAATAATAAAGGTGCTCGAATAATGCTTTAGTGAATAATTAATAATACTTCAATAATGCTTCAATAGGACAATTTACGATAGTGTGATTAATGAGATAATTGTTGATTAATTTATAGAAATATAATAGGTAGGCCTATATTCCATTAATAATGATTCAGCATATTAAATCAACAATACGTCGTAAATGTAAAATTTGTTTGGTTTTTTTTTTCAATAAAATTTTACCTATTTTATTCTGTTTCAAAAAAATATTAAATTATAATATATATATTATACCTTGATTTATATTTCAGTGTATGCTATTATTTGTTTCTAGCCGTACTTATTGTGTAATAGAGTGTATCTGGCTGTCTCTTATACACATCTAATTACTACATTACGTTTTAACTGAAAATTAATAAAGACCTTTGTAATTGAAAAACAAATTATCTATTAGATGACACAACCAAAGAAGTAAAAACGTGAACTGGATATACAGTACGGTAATTGCTAAAATGTTGTGATAGATGTAGACATTCCTTATTCATTACATTTAACAACTTTAGTGACTTGAAATTTAGAAAAAATAACATGGTTATTATGTAGGTCTATTATATATTCTAAGCACATGTAATGCTAAACACGTGAAGATCCTAAACACGTTTAGCTTTTAAACGTGTCATCAAAAACGGGACAACATTGCATGGAGCTTTGTGTTTAAATGCTCCATGCTGTTTTTGCAGTGTAGGTTTTCAAGCACTGTCGATTTTCAACTCTGACACTGTCGATTTTCGGTGTTTAGGCATTGTGGATTTTCGAGCACACGATTAATGGTTACTGACATTATTGATAAATTAGTGAATAATGTAGTCTGCAGATTACTTCGGAAAACATTTATATTTGGTTATGATTTTGAATGAGAAAAAACATAAATAGTAATATAATATAAGGGTGTTTAATTCAATAGTTTTATGAATTACTATAGTGTAAAATCTTGAACACAGTAGGCTCAACAAAATTTAACAGCAATTTAACTGCATAAACATTTAACATAAACCAAACAAAATCAGTAAATAGTAGTACTATATAGTTACTTCTTCCTTTTTCACTCACAATTATTCAACGTAAAATACAGATAATGTTTGACTTCCCCAGCACAAAAAGATAATTTACAGTGCTAAGTGTGTATGTGTATACATTCCAACCTTTCCTGTTTTTTGATCGGGAGTCTTCCAAATTTACATGCAATCATCTGATGTCCTGATCTTTGTCTAATTCTCCTGAATTTTTAGGAAACAACTCCAAAATACAAAAAATAGCTAATTTATTTCGTTTCTGGTACCAATAATTGAGTATTTCTCCGTCATTTCCTTTGTGGACTGACTGACTTTATAAACAAAGTTGGCACACAAAGGCTTCCGAGTGTCTGACACCTCAAAAGATCAGAATGCATGTATGGAAAAAAACTTAAACCAGAGGATCCACTAATTAGTCCTAAATAAAACAAAAAGACAGTAACTTTGAATAGAGACAGAAAAATGTCTCTGTCTCTTTTAAAAAAAAACTTAGATTTTGACATTTTTGGGATGGAGGTGCATTTCACCCGGGCATATCTAAAGTGTCCCAAATTTTTAGTTCCAGGGGTCGGAACGTACACATGTGCCATGATTATAATGTAGGGTCAGTAAGAAGTATCTATTTCCATTGCAGATATTTGCACTGTATACCACTATCAATGGTTTCCATAGTAATTAGGTTTCAGCAGACATAATTTATCTTTTTTTTTAAGTTGAAAGTAAAAAAGCATCCTCAAACCGTTAAATATTATAATAATAATGATAAATAATGAATTAATGAAATTAATTACACTATATTTTTAAATATTCTATTTTCTTTCAGCTTCGAGCTCAAAATCAGGTTCTAAAGAAAGCTGTTATCGAGGAGCAAGGGAAACATACACAGTTTAAGGTGAAATAATATCTTGCATTCTCCCAACACATTGGTTGATGTTTGATATGTAAACACAATTAAACATGAACAAAAAGTCTTCAACCACATTATTGTATTTGGAGAACAACAACATTACAGTTAAACAGTAAAAATAGTCTCTTTACTTTCTTACTGTTTATGTATTAGACTAGTGCAGCTCATCACAATATTCATTGTTTAGTTTGTTTATTTAATGCATGGTGCAAAGATTGAAAACACAAAACATTGTTCTGGTCTCTTGTATGCCCTTATATAGCCATGATGTGATTATTTTAACTTCTTGATATAAAAAACCTTGCTCTTTGCAGAACTATGATTGTTGAATCGAAGAGAACAGAGACATAGGCCAAACAAAAACTCAAATCTAATTGTTTTTTTCGCTTATTAGCTCTTCCCCTTTGTATATCAACCACAATACCTCTTGCCTTTCTCTAAAAGTGTAGTAATAATTAATAATAATTAATTAATTAATCTCTTCGTAGGATGCTATTAAGGAAAGAGATCAAAAGGTACGTAAATTTGAACAAGAGATTGACAGTCTGACCTTTCGGAACCAACAACTCACCAAGCGGGTGAACATCTTACAAGAAGATCTGGAGCTTGCCGAGACAAAGGCAAAGAAAGGAAAGGTACAAATCAAAACCTTCATGAATTTTGAATGTGGGGTCATAACGTCATAAAGTCGGTGGTGGGTACGGGGAGCCTATTGTTCACAGCGTCTGATCTGTTCCCATAAGCTGTGCTTCCCTACTATAAGACTTTCTAAGCTTTGGTTTAGATTATGTCTATGGTGTATCAAACTTTGGTTTGATACAATTATTTGATATTATTATGTCCAAATTGTGAGGTGCAGGATTCAGCCCCTCCCCAGTGGCCGACCGGCACTCTCGTTGGTGAGGACCCTGTGGCTCATAATGATTGTTAATTAATTAATCCAATGACCAGGGTAATGATAATGTGAAGAGCATAGAGGACTTAACAGTATGCACTATATAAGTCTACCATTATTATTATTAAACAAAGATAAAAATAAATATAGACACACAAATTACATAATTCAGTTGGCCGTTCATGGGTTAAAGATTCTTTTCTCTTTAACTGTCCCTATTCCATTTTTTTTGTCAAGTAAATTGTGGTTGAATAAATAAATGAAATGAAGGTAGTAGAATTGATCCATGGAATAGCATAGCTCAGTCGGCAAATCTGGCGTTAGTAAAGGTGAATGCACTGTAACATAAAGATCCTGGTTTAATTTGATCGTGCTCTCTTTGTGTTTCAGTTAGAAAGCTAAAATGCAATGATTTTTGTTTCTGATATTTATGTTCTCTATATTTTGCTGCTGGGATCTGCAGACGATTAGGAATTTATGTTGCAGGCCCAGAATGAAAAATAATAAAACAAAACAAAACAAATGAGAATTGATCCCATTCCTACACCCTGTGAAACCAATAGACCACAGCATGACCTGGTTAATGATTTATTTTTCTGCAGAATAAAGTAGCTGCTGAGCCTACGGCTCACCCTAGACTTGAACAGAATGTGATCGGAGAAGAATTACGGAGTAAAATTCAGGAAAATGAACGATTACATATACAGGTAAGAATGAGATGAATGGTTTTCTTTAGACATTCTTGAATTACTTAAAAGTAATTACTGAAAACAACAAATATTGGCCCTTTCCAGATTTACAATGAACCTTAACCTTAAAGATGGGTAAATGTAGGAGAATAACTCATTACTCACAAGTTTGGTTGAGGTACCTAGCTGACATAAATAGGTACTTATGGTAATAGTATTAATAAGAAAGGTTTTGTTGTCAATCAAAAATGGTACGAACATGAGTCTGTGCTAGAGAATGATGAATGTAAATTATTATGGGATTTTACGATAAAGACTGATCATGTAATAGAGGCAAGAAGACCAGATGTGATTGTAGTTGAAAAGAAAAGTAAACGCTGCCAAATCATAGATTTTGCAATACCGTACGATAGTCGCATTGAAGAAAAAGAAACAGAGAAAGTGATTAAGTATCAGGATTTAGCAAGAGAACTGAGAAATTATGGAAAATTAAAACAGTGATCATTCCTGTTGTAATTGGGAAATTTGGAACAGTTCCAAAGAAATTAAAGAAAAGACTGGAACAAATCGGTACAGAGACCAGAATAGATGAACTTCAGAAAAGTGTGATTCTGAACATGGCAAGGATCCTCAGGAAGGTAGTCCTAGAAGTTTGAGGAGACTTGTCACCAATCTTTAGGAATAATGTAATTCGATTGAATATTGATCCAATGTGCGATACCAATAATAATAATAATAATAATAATAAGAATAATAATAATAAGTTGGTCTTATATAGTTCACATTATTACCCCCGGTCATTGGATCAAACACGTATGGAACACATACTTAGCTCCCTGGAGAGAATTCCATAATATTGCAGCTATTAATCAGAGCAGTTGTGTTCGAAACCTCCCAGGTACCCATTTGTACTCCTGGGTGGAGAGAGGCAAACATAGGTAAAGTATCTTGCCTAAGGACACAAGCAATGCGACGAGCGTCGGCCTTGAATTCCCACTCCATGTCCCTAAACAGATGTTTACATTTGCCGCACACTCGTCCAGATTGTCTATTTGTGTTGAGGAATATATCTGTCAATTTATTGTATAGACAATTTGATTATAATACTACATTTTATATTGTACTTAAGATTTCATATAATTTTGCCAGAATTTTCACTTATTTGTTGTATCTGTTTTTTTGTTTAGTTTAACCAGTCCTCAGCTGAGCATGAGCAGAAATTGATAGCATTACAAGATCGACTCGTTGTCCTAGAAACACAGAACAGCCAGCACCAGAAGGTCTTAGAAAACACCCAGAAACAAAATAAAGAAATGATAGAGAAGTTACAAGAAGATAAGGCAAGACTCGAGGTGAAGATTCGTAACATGGAAAAAGAGGTAAAAAAGAAGAAAAACTATAAAACTATTTTATGAATATTTTCTAATATTCTACATTTTTGAAAAAAAATAATTTATGAACATTTGGTAAATATGATTACTTTAAGTGCACCAATTAAGCATTGTAATATTCCATGATCCTCTTTACACAAAATGTCCAATTTCCATTCATTTACTATACTCATATATTGTGTTAGTATTATGTTGTATATAATTGTCATTTTTTTGTATTTTGTTTTTAATTGACTTTATTAACTGTCCGGTATTCCTACCAAAACAAACTCAAAGGTGTTACATTGTTTTGCACAGTAATTAAAGAAATTATGCTGTACTAAAACTCGTCATTCATGCAATGTTTTTAAAAATCATGTTAAACATTTCTAAATGTATCCACAATGGGTTTTTACTAACTGTGTATTTCGAGAAAAAAAACGACGATAGATCACGACTTTCTCAGCATAAAGAATATGTAAATTCTGTGTATCGCTTCTGTTTGGCCACGATCTCTCCGCGGCAATCCACACGACTCAGCATTAGTCTTGCATGGCTTTGATTTATTTTTCTTCTTTTGCGAAACTCATGAATCTTACTTCATTCAAACGTGAGTTAATTATTTTGTCAGTGTTTTCTTTATGGTGACGTACAGTCTACGTGCTTAGCTAGTGCTAGGTTGAACATTGACGTTCTCACCACTTAACCTGGTGATGGATTGTTCTCGTAGGCCTACAGTCCAGCCTTTCAAAACCCTTCATAGTTTTGGTCTAAAATAGAAATATATTTTTGTGAATCATCCTTATTATACTTGTAATATAAATATCACACTTTTTCGATGAAGTACAGACTGTGTGCATAGCTAGTTATTGTTGTGGTTTGTCATTGTAATCATACCCAACAAAGAATTTTTGATTGATACTATATCAATATTATCATAAATTAAGTGTAGTAAAATTAAATACAAGTTTCCTGATGATATATATATTTTTTCTATAATATTCATGTTAATTCTCTTTCTGATTACTGTGCTCATCTGGTGCAAATTGTATTACAGATAATTAGTAAAATTAAACTTTCTTGATTATAAATTTGCTATTAACAGTTATTTTATTTTTTTAAGTCTGGAGACGCAGTGATGACAGCTGAGAGATGTCAGCAGGAACTGCAAAAACTTGAGGAAGATCTTGGTGGTAAACTGGATGTTGCCAGGAAACTAATTACAGCTAAGCTACCATTCAACGATACCGGTAAATATAAGGATAGGAATGTTTTATGGTGGGAGTGAGGGCGATGTCTGATATTTGAATTAATCACTGTAGAGAAGCTTAGCTTAGTACGCTAAATAGGTGGTAGCCACTGTGTGTACGCTGAACCTTGGAGATCTCTAGGTTCCCTAGTTCATTTCCCATCGCTGCTCTCCTCGTGTTTCAGCTGGAGGGCTGAAAGGCAAGCTACGATAGCGCACCATTTTTCAGATGAGACATTTATGTTGTTGGTCCTGTATGAACTATGCCCTGTGTAAATGTTAAAGAATGCAGCATCAAAATTCTGAAAAGAGTAGGGGATTATCTCTCGGTGTACTGCCCTATCACCAACAGAAGAACCCACTGGAAATAAGTTTTCCTTAAACGTTTGTGAGTTATCCTTGGTGTTCACTCCGAATAAGTCCATCTATTTCATTCTTTTCTATGGACTAGGCACTTTCATACAATATCTAATTCGAATTCTAGGCAATCTTTCAGCCTGCAATTACACTGTATTTATTTGTCTTTACTGTCTCATATATATTCAATAGGTAATAACAACATTTCATTTGTCAATTTCACTCTGTTGTCTACTGTCCACACGTACATAGTTTACGCAGAGGTGGAGATAAAACATACTACATTCAATTAATTACCACATGCCTGGCAATGGTTTGGCAAGTTTTCTACAGGCCTTCCCAAATGAGGCTATATAAGACAAAGACCATTTTTATATTTTGTTGGTAAAATATTTATGCGGTATAGTAAAAAAATAATAAAACATGGTTTTATATTTTGAGGGAGCAGTGAATTCAGTTTGTGTTTGATTTGTTCAAGCATTTGAGGTAAAGGATTTTAATATTTCATAGTGAATTTGGTAAAGGTACCACTGAATTTTTTTGTTGAAGTCCACAGTTACTAAAGGAATATAATTTTCTAAAACAATGTGGTTAAGGCATTGCTGGAACCTTATACTGCATAGCAAAGGAAAGTGATATTGTTTCTTTTACTTTAATGGAACCATCAATTTAATCTTAATTTTGTTTTCGTTTACTTGTAGAGATTCGTAAGTTCAATGCCTTGAATGTACCGACACATGACAGAAAACAACAGGTATGCTATTTGCATTTATATATTTATCTATCTTTTTGATTGACATATTTATTTATGGACAAAACATATAAATAACATCAAGTAGGTGCATCAGGGGAACCAAGCGTCCTGGAAGTCGCTGGGGTCTTCCGGAAATTGGAACAGTCGCCCGCACTCCCACAAGCAAACACAATTCTCCTGGAGAATAACCCATCTCGCAAGTTCATAATATTTGTATATTTTTACTAATTTTTAACTGCCAGTCATGGATGTATGTATTTTATACCAAAAAATAAATAAATAAATAATTTATTATCAGTTTTCTCACTAAAGTCAGCACCTATAGGTATCACCATGTGCAGCAAAATAGAATTAAATATGTTATGGATGCTTATTTACAACTAATTGCACTGCAACACTACTAAATTTGATACAATTTTCGCACACGTTCGTTCATGTGAATCCATAATCACAGGAGCTACAAAGGTGGATTAATGTATCTTCCTTTAGCTAATAATCACGTATAATGAATTCTAGTTGCCGTTATCAGTTGACTGGAATCGTTGTAGCAGGGTCACCAACGAGCAGGTTAACAGCAGTTACTGGGCTACTACTGTCACATGACCATTTAATCACTTGTCAGTTGCTTTGGATCGCAGCAAAATAGGACATGAGCAATTGAGGGCAACTAAAAGCAACTGGTGATCTGAGTGCTCATGTCTTCTCAAATCGTGCAACTCACAGTTGCTTGCAAGTTGCCAAAGGCCGGTTGATGTCAGTTGAGTTGAGTCACAAAGGTGACATTAACTCATTATATTTCATAATTCATAATTCACTTTATTGCAATCGTGTAACAGATTGGATAATACAAAATATTCAAAGAGAAGAATAAAAACACAAACAGGCACAATTAAAATAACAGTCATATAATCAATTGATTAAAATTAAAATTATTATCATTATTATTACATATAAAATATCTGATATTAATTATTATTATTTACAAAAAAATACATTTAAAAAAATTCTATTCTCAATTAGTGGCAATTTCTAAATGTCAAAAATTCATTATATTAATAGAGGGATTTAGCAATGGGCGTCACATGACCTAACATGGAAGTTGGATATAAACAATCCACTGACACAGCGGTGTTTTATATGGAGATTTCTATCGTGGCCGTCCCTTGTTTATTACTGTAAAGATCATTATAATTCCCAGTAAATTATGCCAAATTTGATTGGAAATTAAACTCAAGAATTTTGCCCTAATGTTTTGCCAATGTTTTAAAGGATACTGGCTGCAAGCATTGAGATTTTTCGACAAATGTTAGGCCTAGACCCCTGCACATCTATGGCATGGTTGGGTATGCATGATGGTCTTCGACTTACTAACTACGCTGCAATGTTAAGGTGTGTTAGGCTGTGTAAAACAGCTCACATATTCACCCCCTACCCCCACACACAGTGCTAACAAGAATTTCCTACTAGTCATTTGAAATAAATAAGAAAATTCCTACTAGTCATTTGAAATAAATAAGAAAAAGCAGTTTTGGAGATGTTGTTTAATGAGCTTTCTCAACACATTGTATTGCAATTTTCTATGAGTGGTAATACCCATGACTCGGGCCTTCCAAGTCTACCGCTTTTAGCAGCGTTTTACCGCGCTTCCATAAGAACTACGTTTTCTACCGCATGTAAAAAAATCTCCCATTTTTTTTTATTACCATAATATTATTTTGCCTTGTCTACCTAAGCTATATTACTTACCCAAATTCAAAAATACAGGATGCTGAATAAATCATTGCAAACAGCCATAAACTTGTTTGTTCCACTCCCTTTTTTTTGTATATTCAAATTTGCAATTGATATGTCCAGTGAAATAACAGCCTTTTGTACTACAATACTACAGCAGTGTTCAGATGCAGGCATGATTCGCCCACCTATCCCAACAGGTGGGACTGTTTATGCCTCGCCCTTTGACCGTATAACATAAATACTTTTAAGTATTTCCTAAGAGTTAGTTTTATCCTGAATGTTTATGATCAACACAAAGTAGTCGAAGAAATAATTATTAGAGATGCCTGCAGTGAAGAAACGCAAATATTCATGTGCTTTCAAGCCTGAATTTACAAAGAAGTACCCGTGTATCATCGAGGTAAAATCTGAAGCAACTCAAGCAAGATGTACTGTCTGCAATGTTGTGATCTCGGTAAAGAAAGGCAGAATGGCTGACGTTGAAAGACATTTAAAGGTATGTGGCTGGTTGTACTTTTTTACTAGTATTGTGTGATGGAAATGTATAATGTTTGTTTCCTTTTCTTTGGAGGCCTAGTACTATACTGTGCTAGCCTAGGAGGGCATAGGCCTAGTTTTAGGCTAGGCCTCTGTTAGTGTAGATACCACCTACTGTAGGCGTAGCCTAGGCCTAACCTAGGCCTTGCTAGATAGAAAAAGTCATTCGAGTCCTACGCCCTAGACTCGTGGTAGTAAATTGCTGTCGCCCACTCAAAATGGGTCTGTGCTTGCCACAAAGCCCTTAAGTATCCGATATTTTAGTACTAAATTTAAAATTAAGTTTAAAATGGTTATTTGTGTTTTTTAAAGAAATTAATTAATTTATTGTGTAGATTTCGAGGGACAGGCCTAGTAATAATAAATTAAAGTAGGTCTCTGTTTGCTGATCTTCAATATTTTTTATGTATAGGACTCAAGGCACATTTCTGCTGAGCACTGCAAGACATATGAGTTTGCTAACCATCGAGATCCACTAGATGAACAAGTCATTTGAGCAGAGGTAATTTTTACTGCATTTATGGTGGAGCACAACATCCCCTTTGCGTCAGCTGAGCATGCAAGTTTGATATTTAAGATGATGTTTCCAGACTCGCTGGTGGCCAAGAAGTTCAAGTGTTTGTACACCAAAACTTCTGCTATTATAGAGAATGCACTGGGTAAGTCTTGTGGATTAAACTTCCATCAATTAATAATTTATGGTTGTGTAGAATATTCCTAAATGTCTATAATAATAATTTGTTGTGAATTGACCATTTAATTATTCTATTTTTTAAATGTCCAAAGTAATTGTCAATTAATTTCAAAGGTTGGTTTATAAAAAAATAATAAACCAACATTTAAATTAAAAAAGATACTGTACTGTACGTGGCTCAAAAGTGTGAAACAATTTGAATACAGTTAAACTTGCCAAAGTCGACTCCGCCTAACTTGAATAATTTCTAAATCGATCTTATTTTACATAACAAATTGTTGTGTTTTCCATTAATTAACAATCTGTAACTGTAAGTCGAATTTTATCTAAGTCAAACAATTTTTCAATGGCATTTTGGTTTCGACTTTAGGCAAGTTCAACTGTTTACCTTTACGATGAGAAGATTATTGTCTTAGCTGCTTTATTTGTCTTCTGTATTTCTTTATCAAACAAAAGTTCTTCATGCTGGGCTATCATTAGCTTTTTCATGTACTTTTTATTTTTTTTTATTTTTAGAACCAGAATCATCCAAATCAATGTTTTCGTACATTTAAGAGCAGCGACGCCCATTTACTTTAGTGGTGGATGGATCGAGCGATATTCTATGCGGCAAAGAATGTGCGATCCTGCTACGTTACTTCAACGATCAACTAGGCAAAGTTTGTATCGGATTCGTAGACATGCCTGTATGTAATCTTGGGACTGTGCAAAAGATCTTTGACTCAGTGGATAATACACTGACAAAGCATGGACTCGACTGGCAGGTTGTTGTAAGATTCTCATCTGACAATTGTAACGTCATGATCGGTAACCGTAATTCTGTATTATCTAGGATAAAGGACAAAAACCCAGATGTTTACCGTGTTGGCTGTCCAAGTCACCTAGTAAACATATGTGCTGAAGCTGCATACAAGGAATTGTATCTATGCCCTGAAACTTTAATAACTGACATATATTACTACTTTGAGAAATCCAGCAAAAGGCGAGGGGAATTTAATGGAATTCCAGGACTTTTGTGGAGTTGCGCAAGAGAGGGTAAAGAAACATTGCCCCACACGATGGCTGTCACTTGGTCACCTACTAAGGCAATGGGAAGCGTTGAAATCATACTTCAGGTCAAGAGCTGAAAACCGGAAAGGTTGCTCCATACACAACCGTTTATGTAATCCAAGGATGCAAGTTTATGCTTCATTTCTGCTGTCCGTAACATGGGTCTTTGACAGATTTAACATTGCCTTTCAACAAAAGACATCTGTGTTGCATCCGGTCAAGTCCTATGTTGAGCAACTCCTTCGGGGGATTGAACTTCGTCTAGTGCAACCCCAATACATCCGGCAGTTGACTAGCATGGAGGACTTGATCCCAATAACACTGAGCTTCAGTGGGATAACATCAGTTTAGTTGTAGGACGGGATGCTAAGTTGCTTCTTATGAGTGAAAGTATTAGTGATTTACCAGAGCAAGTTGTAAACAAGTTTTATGACAACGTAAGGAGATTTTTAATTAGAAGCTATAGTAAGGTATTGGAGAAATTTTCTTTATCCGAGTACATAGTAAATTAGTATTACCACAAAACCAGGATAAATTTACCTCAGTTGTGGCAGATAATATGGCTAAGAGTTTTCCTAGGTATTTTAATAACCAGGATTTGATGGAGCTAGACTCTGAGATACTTGATTATCAGGCTAGCAACTTAGCTACCTTTGTTCCAGGTTTCAATGGTATGCATCCAGATGTTTTCTGGCATAGAATATCATTAATTAAGAGCATTACAACAGGCGATGTCCGTTTCATTCAGCTGTCAAAGCTCATGAAATTACTACTCATCCTGTTGCACTCCAATTGTGATATGGAACATGCATTTAGCATAGTGGAACATATCCACACTTTATTTAGGTCAAGCTTATCTCACAAGTCACTGGTAAATCTAATGTCTTGCAAAATTAATATGTTCACCGGCTTAGAGTGCCATCAACTGAAGCTAGATTCTGCTCTTCTTTCGGCTGCAAAGAAAGTAACTAATGAATAATTATACTAATAATTGTACTGTATAAGGCTTGCAGAAACCTGAAAAGTTTAACTGTGGATTATTGAATTGCTGATTGTGAAACATGGTTGATTGTAACATGTAAGTGCTCTTATTTATAATAAGGGCTGATTGAAACAAATGTAAATATTCTTATACTGTAAGGGCTGACCGTGACATATGTAACTATTCTTACAATATTACTGTAAAGTTAGGACTGATTGTAACAATGACATACACATTCTTATAATAAAAATTAAGGGCTGACTTACAATTATATATTCCTATAATAAGTAAGGGCTGATTGTTTCAAATAATAATGACTGATTTGAACATGTAAATACTCTTGTAAATAAGTAATGATTGATTGTAATATGTAAGTGTATTTATAATAAGGGCTGGTAGTAACCCATGACAATATTCATGTAAGAGCTAATTGTATCATAACTTGTATATACAGTATGTTTAAACATTCTCAAATATGTCAATTTTGTAAATAAATGGTGAAATATGAGCTATTTGTTTGTGCATTTCATACAAAAATTTGTTATATTAAAGAGTTAAATATTCATTGCAACACATTATGCTTTGAATTTGAGGGTCTATGAAAACTTCCAAAGTCTCCTGTAAATGGATTTCCCCAACTTGGGACCCCTGATGACAGATGTAAAATGGTCTTAAAAGCGCTTGAGGTATGGACTAGCTCGTGCAATAACTTGCTTCACCCTAAGCGTAGCGTCTTGTGTGTGCTACCCAGTAACTGATACCAGCTACTTTTGTCTGTCCACAACAGGAACTGAATGGACCTGTACACCGGGGTAACACCCCCCCCCCCCCCCCCCCCCTCTCAAAAC
>NW_022709509.1:760849-784858 GCF_011630105.1 Anneissia japonica | reverse complement strand
CCCCCCCCCAATCATCTTAAAAGATGTAATGGGTTCTTTAAAGTGCACATAACCCAAGTTATTTACACTGGGTCTATGGTTTATAGTCCTTATCTGAGAAGATTTGTACCACCACCAGAACCATAAGCAAGTGTGCTATGTGAACTAGTGTCGATGGCTTCAAAGAGAAATATATAACACAGTAGTAAAAAATAAAGAACTGGGAGATAGTTCAGTTTTGCGGAAGATTATTTCTTCCTTGTAGATGTGCGGAAGACAGAAGATTTCTGAAAGCTTCCCTTGACTCCCAATAGAATTGTGGTTGTGGTTAAAGAAAATGAAATTAACAGCCTCAGAATGGAATATTTAAATACGTTAATCTGTTGAAAGGCCTGTTATTACTTGCAACGATAATGATAAAAAGCTAAAAAGCAATTTTAGAGAATAAAAGAAATAAGAGAAGTTTTTTCAGATTATTTTGTTATGGTATATATGATAAGTTGTTATCAAATTGTCCTAGTGTAAAAACTTTTCTTATTTATATTATTTTCTATATGAATAATTGCTTTCTAGCTGTTTATCGTTATCGTTGCAAGTATAAACAGGCCTTAACAGTTTCTAATTCTCTGTACAAATATCACCAAATATTAATACTTTGAAGACTGTAGTCTTCCTCATAGTCCAAAACCACATTATGAATCCCCATATTCCTTTAAAGATGTCATTTTAGCCATGGGCTATCTTTTCCTGTCTTAATTCATATCCTTAATTTCCTACTGGCTATTTAAATTTTGTTTTATTTTAATTTCAGCAAAGAACCAAGGAGTTGGTTGGGAAGGCTAAGGTGTTAGTGAGTGAATTGTGCTCAGCTCTGTCTAACTTCCATACTTACACTGAACAGAGGTCCAAAATATTCCCCATCGATGCCTCAACCGGTAGTCTAAGTAACGTCAATGCCAAAGTTAGTGTCTTTTGCTTCAAATTATCAGTTTATTCATAATTTTTCCATTTTAATCTTATTTAAATGCTTTCACACTCGGGTAATGTTTTTTTTGGCAGTTGCAGTAATCCTTGAAGCTTGGATTATAGAATTGCTACGGAGTCGCTACAATGATTGCAGTATTCACTGCAATCATTACATTGCGTAGCTGTCTCCGATACAATCGGAAACACTCCCTGATTCAACTGACCAATCAGCGTTGCCAAAGGAGTCTGCGATAGCGTGTAGTGATTTTTATTTAAGCCAGGCTTAATCCACCCCTTGGATCTATCTGCCACTGAATGTTTATTTAAAATCTTGAATGAGTAAAAATATTTTTGAAACTATGTACAATAAATTAACAAATGTTTAATATAAAAATGTTTATATTAAAATTAACAAATTATATTCTTCTCTAGTTTTGCTCATTTCTTCATGAAAATGCATCGTATTTGAGATCAATTGAAACCAGTTTTAACAACTTCTATGAAGGCATCACCGAAGATGCTCTTACAACTCTAGTAAGTATAAAAAATAAATTTGTAATTCTTTGATCAACTTATTTTTTCGCAAGCAGCTAGAAACATGGTTTAAAGTTTAATGAACTAGTTTGAGTATTTTAAGATGATTAAAATATGTACAAATCTTGTAAGTAAAGTAAGATATAAATGGAAATAATATTCTTCATCCATATTTCTAGACATAGAATTTTCCTTTCAATTAGAAATTTTGTACTCTACCAAATTTATCATGACTCGGTATTTGAAGTCCGTAAAGTCTTAAATTTAAAATCAGAAACTTTTTTTTCACTCTAGGAAACTGCTACTGGCCTACAAGACTTCTCTGGTAAATTTAGCAAATATGTTGCATATTTAAATAAACTACTTCCTTATCAGTTACTAAGGTGAGTTTTGGTTTATCCTTTATCTTTGTTATTCTTAGTGTCATCATTTTCAATATTGTCACTGCCACCGCCACCATCATCATTATCATCACCATATTGTCATGGTCTTCATTTCCATTATTGTTGTCATCGCTGCCATCCATGGGTGGCACTAGCCTTCGGGGACAACTGGCTTAGCCATTGGGGTGTTGTAGTAAAATCTGTCATGAAAAAAATGAAAATTATTTTCTAAGACAGAGACAGCTATCCTGAGAGTGCCATTTTCCGGCATTTGGAGGCGACATACCTAGAATGTTTCAACCTGAGCTCAACTGTGGTAGGGCTGTGGTGGTTGTGGCCTATCTGTTAAATAGAATAATAATAATAATGATAATAATAATTTTGGCTTATATAGCGCATTATGCTAAAGCCTCAATGCGCTTTACAGTAAAAATAAAATTCGGGGGAAAAAAAAAAGAAGAAAAATACAAGTTAAAAAGGTGAGTTTTTAAAGCTGCCTTAAAATCATCAATGGAAGTTGCCTGTCGAAAGAATACCTGTTGGATAAATGCTGATGCCACCACTGCTGCTCTCGTCACGAAGACCACCACCATCATCCAAATCACTGTCATCATCACCAATCAAAATCAACTAATATTACCATCATCATTATAATTGCAATAAATCTGGGCAATCACTGCCCACGACGGTCGTCGGCCAACGTGATTCTATGAGGAACGCAGTGAGTGCCGGCATTACAATTACAGTGATAATTGTTGTCATCATCATAATCACCATCATCATCATCATCGTAATCATCACTTTCATTATAATCCATCATTATATTTATTACCACCGCCATCACAATCATATCTTCATCATATCATTTTCATTCTGTTTCATCTCCATATCATTATGATCATTCTATTCCTCTTTGTCATTCCTTTTTTCATATTTTATTCATTTTAAGTAATTATGTCCTTCGTTCTCTATCTTAACAGTTTGGAAGAAGAATGTGCGTTGTCATCCTGTTCACAAACGCTAGAATCAAGAAACATGGAATTGCATAGCTCCCTCAAGAAACTCACCTCAGCATTCACAAAGTTGGACTCCTATGTACAGCTTCTAGCAATGACCAGTAACAAATCAGGTGACCTTCCTCAGGCCAATCACAGGGAGTTCTTCAATAAGCTTATCTCCAGTGTAACCTACCTATCTAGTATAGTAAAAGGTTTGTCTCATAGCTTGGTTTCCATTTTCTTAGTTGTTGTCGATGTCCTTGTCTTTTGTAGTATAGTTGAGTCATCTCTGCATCATCCTCATTGTCATCCTATAATCATTATCATTAATACCCATAGTCATGATGGAATGGACACCACCTGATTTTCTCACTTCAGCCAAGCACTCATCACACCATCTTTGTCTTTACATAAAAAATGGACTCCCAACTATCACCATTCTCTATTGGAGGCCAAGAGAAATCATCTTTTCTCATTTAGCTGATAACGGTCATAGCAATTTTAGAATTTCATTCTGTTTTGATACTCGCTATGTAAACCTATGATAAATATATTATTGATACCATCACTAAGTGTAGTACACTTTTCCACGTTGAAATGTTAAGATCGTAATTGCATTGTTCCTCAAAGTTGATGGTTTGAACTTATCGCAGTTCTTTTCACTTGTGTTCTTGGGCAGTGCACTTTTTACATATGTTTGTTCCTGTGTACACAGGAGTATAAATGGGTACATGTTAGGGTGTTTGTGGCTTTGAATGCATTAGTAGTGTGTGCATAGTTAATTGCAGCACATCTAGTTATACTTCCCAGAGAGTAAAGAGAGTTGCAATTTGTGATAGCTTACTCATACATGGTTCCAATGACCACAGGGGAATATTGTTTTCGTCGTCATCACCCCCGCCGTCGCCATTGTCGTCAGTTTATTATTCCCACACGTGAGGGTAAGACTGTTACAAAAAATTCCAAAAAATTTAAATCCTGTGAGACCAGGTGGTGTGATCTTATAACATCCCACCTTGCGGGCTAGATCCGTCAACAGCGAAATTCCATGATATTGAAAAAGAAAAACTTAGAACCTGTTTAGAGCACAAGAACTTAATTACTGAAAATTCCAAAAAATTTAAATGAGATGTGACTGGCAAGATGGTTTGAATTTTAAATATCAATATTAATCTTATTTATAATTTCTTAATTCCACAGATGTATCAAAGAGCTATAATTTCAAAGTTTCCCTTGAACACCAGCTTCCGACTGCCACACAGAAGTTGAAGACAACTGATGAATGCGTTGTTTCATCCCTTATCTCATTGGTTACCTGCACAGGAAAGGTAAGTGGCAAGTGACATATAAGTTAGTAGCTAAAAAATAAATGATTAAGTAGTAAGGGAGCAGGGGTCAAAAGTCAACCTTTGTTCGAGCCACCTAGGTAGAGGTCTGGGAATGCGCCAGGGTGGTGATGAATGGTGACCCCGAAGAGTATTTGCATTTTATTTTGCCTATCTTTCCCATCTATGTCAGGTCTGTCATAAATTAATATACATCAAAATAAATAAATAATTTAAATAAAACTAATTAATTCAAATAATAATGCAGAAAAAGGCTACATCTACACTCTGCAGGTGGAAAACGGTGCCACGAGCAGCTCTACCAAGAGATGGATACGTGCGCCTAATAAGGTGACATTATTATTATGAGCTGGGACAGATGCAGGATGTGGTTGTAGGTTGTGTGAAAGTCCATATGATGAGAACATTTTGAGAATATGGACTTCTGGGTGCCTGGAATTTGCACTCTCATACCTTAAAAATCTTACCGGAAATCCATGTTAACAATACAACACAAATATAATTTTCTTAATATTCTATTCTATGCTGGTGCTTGTCATCGTCTGTTCAGCATCTGGATGAGTGTGTGCTTCAGACGATCACCAAGTGCCCATTTTAGTGTTTCATATATATTTTTAGTAACTGAATGTTAAGATTTAAGGAATCGAAAACCCAGATGGAACCATGGCCCTCCAGCCATCCCTTCGTAAGTGTACTCTGGGGTAGCTGGTTGGTCACTTATGGTTTCCACCGAGGGCTAATCCCTAGGCTCTGCCATCTTGAACTGTTGGCAGTGGTTCCAGTCTAAACTAATAATGATGACAACAACAACAACAACACCAACAACAACAACAACAACAACAACAATAATAATAATAATAATAATTAGTAGTAATAATAATAATAATAGTAATAATAAAAATAATAATAATAGTAATAACAACAACAATACAATAATAATAGTATTAGTGATAATAATAATACTAGCACTAACTCAGACTTAAGGGGAATATCTTTTGTGTTATTTTCCCCTTAATGTCATGTTATTTTCCCTTTAACGTCATTTTTTTTAACTCTTCTCCAATTTCTCCATTGTCTAAGTTCCCCTTAAGGTAGGTTTTATTAGCATAATAATAATAACAATAACAATAATAATTATTATTATTATAATAAAAATAACAACATGTGAAAGTAATTATAATAAATACTGATGATGAGCAAAATAATATTTTTTTAATGCAATTATGAGGGGTGCGATTGCACAGCCGTGCATCCGCCCCAGGTGAGTTGAAATGCTGCTGAAAGCTGCATGGTCTTCCGCACTTATTTCCAGAAAACAACACATCTTCCACAAATTCATGATGTTTGCATATTTTTACACCTGTCTTATTATTTATTTTCCTCAAGTGTTCCTACCTTAAGTATTATTTTAGCCTAAACCTGTAGCCTTAACATTGCCGCTAGTTTAGGACCAGCTCATGTGTAGGTTGGGAGAGCCTAGTGTTCTCACATAAGAAGTCAAAACCTATAGCCCAGTATATGCATCATATGCACTTAAAAGAATCGACTGGTACTGGTTAAGGCATTTATAATGCGCCTTTTACTTGAGGTTATAAAGTGCAGTTCTTTTCCCCTTGTCATTGGGTCGACATACTTTAGGTGTTGCTGCTGGTAATCAGCACAGGAGCAGGCAACCTTACCTGGTACCCATTTATACTCCTAGGTGAAGAGAAGCAAAGCAGATAAAGTGTCTTGTGAAATGCACAGCGAGGAATTGAAACCCCCGACCTCGAGGTTGGGAAACCAAACTATTCCCGCTGCGCCAAACCGCTTCCACAACCACTGCATCTCATGTGGTTCACTTCTCTTGTCATTTGATGAACTGAAAACCTCTCTATTGTGCCTAAAATACTCAATAACCAGGGCCCTAATCAATTAAGCAAAATGATGCTGCAAGTTATATATTCATAGCCTTGCTTTACCTTTGCAGGTATGAAAAAAAAAATGTAGATAAGCATGAAGATACAAATTGGTAAATGTTATTTGTTTTTGAATAATGGTAAACCGGGCTTTTGTTGCTGTGTCATTTGCCTTTTGACACCTGTAAAAGTGTTTAAACTAATTTATGTGTTTTTTCTGTCAATAGTTGTCAAACTTTATGAAGTCTAATGTTGACATGTTTAGCACTCCCGGCGGCTACAAGACCAGAGGTCACAGTTTTATTCAAGATGAAAATCATCAGGGACGAGTTACCTCACCCACAGTCTCCTCGCTCAGGCAGAAATCAGTTAATTACATGGCTATGCTTAACAAGGTAAAGTATGCTGAGATATATTAGTGGTAATGATCATATTGATTAATACGAGGGCAATGTTCTTTTGTTCATTCGTCCAAGTCCAAATTCCCAGCAGAAAAATCGTTTTCAACAGTGTCAGTCAGACATTGAGTTTCTTGGAGGATGAGGATGAGATTAACCCTCTTCTCTTTGGTGATCTGTAAGATGATGTCACTTTTAGCGGAGATAGTCTTCCAAACTAGCTGGTATCACGTCGTCATTGAGACGTTTGCCCATCTGTTCATTAGTAGAGACCTAGGTTGGACCGTGCTAATGGTAGACCGACTAGTCAAGGGATTTGAAAAGTTGTTTATATTCTTGTTTGTGTATTTGATATTTGATAGCTTCAGTCGATCTCTCTTTGAGAACATTCTGTATAGCAATATTGATCAATATTTTGTTGTGAGGCTTAGAAGCATTGAACTCCACTATTCTGATATCTTCTTTAGACCACCTATTTGATATTTGTGGCCTGTTAGAGCTTTGTTATATTGGAGCAAGTATACCTAGCTGTCTGATGATAGCAGTTGAAATACTGAGGTTTAAGATTAAATTTCAGAAAATAAAAATTATAATATTTACCCACATGAACTCAAAAAATAATTGTAGGCTAACAGAATTCAAAAGCTGAATTAAAACCTTTTTTTTACGAAAAACCCATACTGCCACAATTATGCAGTTTGTTTTGTGGAGTATTTACCAGTTTTCTATTCGAATGGTCATCTTCGTTAAATAGGATTTTACCGCTGCGCATATGAGGGCTTGGTTTAACGAAGAACGGCCATTGCGTTATTGTCTAAAGCAAGGTACTCACGGCGTTGTACGATCGTCGCACGTTGAATCCAACTCCGCTCCTTGCGAACGCTAGACAATGCGACGCTGTCTGTCAATTAATGGTGGCAGTCTGAATGGATCGTCATTAAAAACGATCTGTTGTGCGCGCGTTGTCGCGTTGCATTCTTCGTAGAATCGCGTCGGTCGACGACCGTTGCCCCGCAGTGAGTACCTGGCTTAAAAGAGCATTTTTCTTGCGCTAAATTTCAGCCCTCTCCAGATTCTGTGCCGTACATCCTGGCGTTGAACAATCGCAGGGTACTGGTCAGCTCAACGGAGAGTAAGGAAGGCCTCGCACAGCAACTCGCTACCAATGCAGACAAGGTCAGCCGACTAGAGCAAGAAAAAGAGCACTGGTTACTTGAGGCTCAGCTTCTGCAGATCAAGTATGACAAGGAAGCAATGGTAAAGTCTATATTAATCAGTAAATCAATTGACCAATTAGTTGATCAATCAATAGAAAAATCATTTAATTAATCAATCACTGAGGTTTTAATATTACTCTGAATTCCACAAAAATTCTGTTTAGTTAAACATAATTGACAAAAGGTGAGAATTTGTTTATACATACATTACAGCATTTATATAGCGTAATTTCATGAAGATCAGAGAGCTCAAAGTGTGGACTATAATAGCTCATTCATTAACTTTCTTCTCCCCTAAGGGTCTCTTTTTGTCTGAGCTGCCCTAGTAAACACCTAAACAGAGGCTGTACACGGTGGTAACCCCTACTCATTTCAAAAGATTTACTGCGTTCTTTGTAGTGCACATTAGCCAATTGTACACTGGACCTACGGTTTAGTCCTTAATCTGAGAAGACTTGTTCCACCTCCAAAACCATAAACAAGCATGTTTTTTGAACCAGCGCCGATATTATGGCTGTAGGTTTTGGCGCCCCTGCCTTAACCGCTCGGCCATTCGACACGCTTTGCTTCATAATGACGATTTTGAATGCAACTACTATTTAAACAGCTGTTGTAAAAAAAAATTAAAAGTTAAAGAGAAGTTAAATATGTATTGACCCCTGAAAATGTCAAAAAATCATTAAAAAATAATATCAAATTTGACTTGCTCATTTTGCAGTAACATACAAATTACTTTATTTAAAAAATGTGTACACTGAATTTTATACTGGATATTGATAAAATTAAAACTTCCAGTGTTTTTATTACTTTTTGCTGTAAAATTATGAATAAATATTTTATTAAAAGACATTAATTTCTATGTTCAGGTTGGGGATTTTTATGTTACTTGGAAATGAGCGAGTTAATTTCAAAGTTGATTCTTATGATTTTTTTGGTATTTTTCAATGGACAATACATATTTAATCTTTTTTTTTGTATTTTTAGAACACCCACCAATGCTGCCATAAATTCTGCTGATAAGATCTGATTACTGAACTGTTTGCATCACAATGTTGCATTCATATGGCCACACAATATTTGACTGTTGTAATTGTTTTGTTCATCTAATCACTGATATTACCTTTTAATATGCTATTCTGTAGAAAGTTAATCGGCTTCAATCAGAACTACAGAAACACTTATCAGGCAATCAAGTGGCTGTAGTACCACAGCAAGTAGTCACTGACTCTCACAGTGCGGACAGCAAAGGGGCAACAACAGTCACTGATCCAGTGGTAGGTATAGTGCTCATTTAGCTATTTAAATCCTACCCCCTCCGCACCCCGCCCCCTCAATTTCCTTAATCTCTTCACTGTATCTCTCACCCATTCCCAATTTCCTCAACCTCTCCATTATATTTCTCGGTAAATTCCCAATGTTCTCAACTTGACCAGATACCTCTCCCGCATTCTCATTTCTCTCAACCTATCTAATATACCTTTTACCTTATTCCCAATTCCCTCAAATTCTTCACTGTACCTCTCGCCTATTTCCAATTCCCTCATCCACTTCAATATACATTTTACCCCTTTCCTAATGCCCTTAACCACACCACTATATCTCTCACCCATTCTGATTCCCTCAACCTCTCCAATTTACCCCATTCCCAATGTTCTTAACCTCTCCAATATAACTCCCACCCATTCCCAATACCCCCAGCCTCTCCACTATACATTTCACGCTTTCCCACTACACTTAACCATTGCACTATAATACATTCACGCCTTTCTTAATGTCCACAACCATTTCACTATACCTTTCTCTCCCTTCCTAATGCCCTCAACCTCTCCACTATAGCTCTTACACTAATGCCAGTGCCCTTAACTCTCAACCCATTCCCAATACCCTCAACCTCTTAAATTTAGAATGTTTTTTGCTTTAGAATGAGTGCATAGTGTGAAAAACGTAAACATTAGCCAAGTGTATTAAAAATTTTGGATTTACAAAGGAAAAATGTTATTACAATTAATTTCTCAATCAGCTTGGCACATTGTCAAAGCATCCTATGGACTTCGGAGAAAGTGAGGAAACGTCCAGAGAAAACCTCATAAAAAAACACTACACCAGCAAAGTGTCCGTGATGACCAATCAGCGCCAAATGATAGACAGCAAGTCCGTCAGTTTCCAATCAGAGGTAAGTTCAATTCTCACTCGTACTCAATTCAATACTCAATGTCTTTTTCCATTATGTATTTTTGCTGCCCTGAGTTCTGACAATCAAGTTTTAATGAATACTGCCCTCTATTGTCTAAAATGTTTTTACTTGGCATGGGAGAATTACTATCAACTTGTTGCTGATTGGCTTCAGCATTGGTGGCTCAAGCATCATAGTACGTTTGAAGTGGGGGCAGGGATTAGTTGTGGTGGGCGGGGTGTGGGGAGGCCACCTAGCCTTGAAGTTCCTACCCAGTCTAAAGCTAATTTCATAGTCCTACACCCACCTTTATTAATAGGAAGTGGTTATTCGCATGGTAGACCGTGCGAATAAGCTCTTATGAATCTTATTTGCACGGTAGAAATAGCCAATCAGCATTTAAGGTTTCATAACATAACGGCTGTCATACCGTGCAAATAAGTTCTCATTCCCAATTCGCACGTTACATTGTGAATTAACTATATATTTAACACGGAATCGTCTCAAAAGGTTCAATGACCTAAATATTTTATGAGATACTTAATTTGTTACGAGAATACCTAAACGAACCGAAATACCTTTTCAGATAGAACTAGACTTGCCACAAGTTTCTTATTTTTAATTATTTTTCTCATTCTGGACAGCGCCACCAACTCGTTAATTTAGAGACGAAATCCGGGGAAAAAAAAAAAATCGAGTATGGGACGCCAATTAAATTAGGTATGGTGCGCACGAAGTGCAATAAAGAGTGATTAACCCAAAAATTAGGGCCTGGAACCCAGGTTAAGATAGAACCTATCATACAAACATTGTCTACTGTGCAAATAGTAAATAATGCATTATTCGCACGCTAGATGTAGCCAATCAGCATCGTAGAATGTAATGACACTGTCTTTTAAAAAAAACCGCCAATAAAAGCTTTCTTCTTTGTTTGGCTTCTGGGTGTTCACAATCACAAAAGCAGCCATGCAAGCCTGATGTCAATTTAGTGACTACAATTCATTTGTTGATTTCTTTAAAGAAATTTCAGGACGAAAATAACCTTGTAGTAGAGTACTGTACATACAACAATCTTTCGACAATTATCACAGCTCCCTATGGTCTCTGAGCGCTATGTGCTTTGTGTATATCATTAGGCCTACAATCAATGTATCCAGTAGCATTTCGAAAACACTCCCACACATTGGAAAAGATCCAAAAGGCAGTGAAGAATGTACATCAATATAAATCTTATTTTCCAGTACAGTATATAGTACATATATTCGGTGGCGGACCAGGATTTATTATGGTAGAGAGGTATTAGGAGAGACTTTTAGAGATGTGCGAGTCTACAGGTGGGCTAAGTGCAGCACGACTGCAGCCCACAAAATTAAAACCCTATTAAAACTGCCCATAAAATTGAGTAATTTTGCATCAGTTTGGCATCCTCTCATCCTCCTCTGTTCCACACCCATCATGGTTGGTGCTAAGTAATTAATTTGCTTTTGTTTCACCATTTAATATTTTTGAATGGAACAATATCACTACTAGGCCCTATGATAGGGAACTATACCACCAGTACATACTCCACAAAGATTTTTTTCATGGCAATTTCTCAAGGATAGCCTAAGAAAACAGTAAAAGGTCTGCAGACACAGTGCTAAGCTAGGACCTATTGCACTTCAGTTAGGGTTATCTAATCGACTGTCTGTACTGTGCCCAACTCATACGGTATGCCGTGAAATAATTATACAGTATTTCTATCTACAACATTCTACCGTGCGAATAAGCTTTTATGAGTCTTATTCGCAAGTTAGACCTAGCCAATCAGCATTTAAGGTTTCATAACGTAATGGCTGTCATACCGTGCAAATAAGTCCTTATTCCTAATTCGCACGGTACCGTGGGAATAACCTCTTCTTTGTTAATATATACCCTTTTCCCATCCTTAAAATCCATTCATATTATTTAGAGTTTACTAATGTTACCACCCACCCACCTTTAAAATTTTTGCCATCCACCCTTAGTTTTCTGCAGTTGTAACCCTGAAGCGAATGAGAGGGAAAAATACCATCCTAGTTTTGGTGCAAAAACATTTTTAAAAATTATTAGTCACTGTGTGAAATGGTATTTAATTGAATTTTTTTTGTTTTCATTTTCATGCAAAAATAATTTACTTCCCACCCTCCCACCAAATCAGCCAGATTGGATTGTTTTTTTTAAAACAATCTAAAATTTTCATTTCTTTCTTTTATGTTTTTTGTAGAACATATTATTATTTTAGTATTGAAAATTCCTGAAGCAATAACAATAATATAGAAAGCCCTTAACTTTTCAAACTGGATTTCAGGCACTTGAACCATAACTAGGTAGACATGTTCATTTTCATCCCAGGGGTGTTTCTTATGTATGGATTACAACATCACTTGTAATGAAGAGTCATTGTGAAAGTAAAACCCTTTGTTTATATAGTTGATTGTTCCAAATTTCTAGGTTTGCTACTTTTGATGCATTGTGGGTCGTAAATTAGGTTATTCCATTGTCAAGCACATGTTTATAATAGTGATTATTTATTAATCAATAATTATTTATATATTCATTAATATTGCTTATACACATTTTTTGTTGAGTGTTCACTTTTGTTTTGTACATTTGAAATATTTTGTTTTGTTACTTTCAAGTTAGCAATTCGTTGTATTGGTTCAATATCAGTGTCACAAACTCCAACCTTGAATTAAAATATCCCATTTTCTGTATAGTAACTGGTGATTACTTATTCTTAATATTATTTTATACTTTGTAGTATAATTTAATGTACCATTTTTAAAGTTATAGTTTAAATTTATAAATGCATTCAATCCAATTTCAAATATAAAAATCCTATATAGCTTCATTTAAATATACTTTTAAAATAATTTTTTATACATAAGACTTCAATATAGAAAAAAAAAAGTATACCCAAGACTTTCAGAGTACTGCCTGTATCCTCTACCAACTGAGCATGAGGTCAAGCTGCTATGCTAAGGAGATTTATTTTATTGCACAATGATGTTAAGAACTAGAAGATAATGATGTCATAATTTAAGCAAGACTCGATGATTTTGAATAAAATAAAATTTTATTTTTGGCCAATTAGTGCACCCCTGCCACGAAATATTGGAAATTTCAGAAAAAATGTAAAGCTTTTCTTTATTTTTATTACGCTCTCCCCTGCCTTGAAACCTCAAACAAGATGTATATTTCTTCCTAATTATATAAATTTAAAGTGTTTAATCATCCCATTGTTTACATTCAACAATAAAATTTTATTTTTATTTTCCCTTTCCTCTGGATGTTTTTGGCAAAATCATTTGCTAACTAAGAAAACAAAATTTTCTTTTTCTTTTTTTTTTTTGCTCTCCTCTGAAGATTTAAAAAAAAATATGTTCGCGAAACAAGGTATTAATAAAGTAGTGGCCTTACCTGTGCATGCGACTATTTGAATGCTCATTATTGTCTGACGCAGTTTGTGCAGAGGATGAAGGGCACATACGGACAAGTGAATCTGTTCTGGATTCGCATCAAATGTATATATATAGGATGAATAGATAAGGTAGCACATTTACTAACCATTTAGTACGTTGCAGAATGTGAAATAATGTTTGTGTTATAATGGTTGTTTATTAATTAAGAATTAAAATACTGTACTATTTTATTTTTAGAAAATCCTAAACGAAGAATGTAATCTTTCCATGATATGGAAAGCTCTAACTTTTTATACAGGATTTCATACACTTTGAACCATAATTTCCTAGACCTGTTCATTATCAACTCAGGGGTGTTTCTTATGTGTAAATTACAATGTATCACTTGTATTGAAGAATAACTGAAAGTAAAACCCTTTGTTATAAAATTGATTGTTCCAAATTTCCAGGCTGCTACTTGACTGACTTTTGATGCATTGTGGGCCATAAATGAGATTATTCCAATTTTCAAGCGCATGTTTTATCTCATAATTATTTATATATTCAGTCATATTTGTTATATACTTTAATTTTTATTGAGTGCTATTCTGCACATTTGAAATATTTCATTTCAATCTATTTTAAAGTTGACAATTTATTGTATTAGTTCAAATTCAATGTCGCAAACCCCTCTTTTGATAAGTGGAATGTTCCTTTTTTTTTTTATAGTACGTGATCGAAATATCTTAATTACTTATTTTTAATATTGTTTTATACTTTGTAACTTTCTATTCATCAAGTTATATGTAAATAAAAGCATTAATACCTAAATGTAAAAATTCATGTACAAAACCATTTAATACACTGTTGAGGTTTCCCATTATACATTATACATTATACATTAGGATTCGAACCCAGCACCCTGCCTGTGATTACTGTCTTGATACGCTATGTGCCGTACCATTTTAAAAGATGGTCCGGTGTTTCTTTTTCACATTGTTTTTCATTTGATATTTCTTGAGTGAAACCACAATTCAAAATATACCCATTGGAAATAAGCTTCATATTTTTATTGATTGTACTTGTAGTCATGTTTGTGATTTGTATACCACAATATCTGTGCGTGTGTATGTGTGCGTATGTAAAATATGTTTGTACAGGGGCCCCCGGGCAGCATAGATGCCGGGGCCCCTAAAAATGACATCTGGGGGCTAGCTGAGGCATACAAGCAGGATCCAGGAGCAGAGTCTATGGTGGGGTTTTGGAGGCAAAGGCCCCAAAGTTGGGTGTTTCCTGTAGTTATATTCAAACGATTATAGTTACTAAGAGGTAGTTCAAAATATTGCTTTCCAATATTAATATGCATATTTGATGTTTTTTTTTTTTTTTTTATCTCATCTGAACCCCTTCACGGCAGTAGTATGTGTGTATGTGTATGTAAACTAAAGAAGGAAATCAAGCCAACTATCAACTTAGCTATAATCTGCAATTCCCCTACATCCAGGAATACAAATTGGAAAGGTGTCCAGAGGGAATTTTACAGATTAAATGCCCAGACTGTCTCAACCATCCATGGTTGGGGCTGAGGGATGAAATTATATGTCTATGTCACCTCTGAATGGCTAGAAACAACACTCTTAAAGCTTTAAATTCAATTTTTTTTCCCCCATTTTTTATTTTTTTTTATTTAGGGGCCTCTGGCCCAGCTTGGCTCCCATTGAATAATCTCCTGACTCGGTTAGGTTTTCGCTTAGGCGTCTCTGTATTTTGGAATAGATTGAATAGTCACAGGATAGTAACACTGATATTGATTGGAACCCAAAAGCCTATGCCCAATGAAATATCCAGAAAGGTAAATTTCATAGGCATGACATTGCCGTCATTTTTTTTTAATAGAAAAATCCAAAATGGCATACAAAAATGTTGCAGTATTTCGTAACAGCATATACTGAACACGATATTGGATACATAATTATATGTATATTTATATTACATCTAGGCTTATAGAAGTTGGTACCCTCTTGCTTAATAAATTCCCATGCATTTGCACCCATCTTCAAACTTCCTTGCATAAGTAGCTTCTGAAAACTGTACCTCTGTTTCCGTTATATTTTTTTTTTCTTATAATAACCTGGTCTCTATAAATAGGAAGCCCTTTGAGAGATGATTATTAAAAGTATTATAGTAATGCAAAAGGTGTGATGTATTGATAGTGAGTATTGTGTAAGAGGAATGATTAATCAACTGATAGGAATATTATTTGTGGCCTTGAATGTGCCTTCTATCTGTCAAATAACTCAAATTTAGTTCATGCTTATTGCTTTCTTTAATGAACAAGATAGTATTTATTCATTATTATGAAATTCATATTCATTCCAGTTGAAAATAAGAATCAATAAGTTAAAATGTGCCCTACTTATTTTCTCCGAAAGTAAAAAAAAAAGGTTATTCTATAGATTTTGCATGGTTTACCCAAAAGTAAATGGTATCAACTGAATTCTGTGGACCGAAATTAGGTCATGCAATGTATTATTATCTGTAATGTGGCTTGGAAAGTTGACAAAGAGTTTAATGTTGTTTAGTTTAGGCATTATCGACTAAACCATTATATTTGAAGGGGTATAAGCAATATTATGCATGTAAGTTTAAGTGGCCGATTTCTTGTGTTAACCCTCTGTAATAAATGGAATTATCCTTAAATTCAGACATTCTCATTGGTGTCTGCTGTTACACAAGTTTTCTGCCAGGATTCTCAGAATTCAGTATTTTTTTTCAGATTGTTTTTTTTTTTTTTTTTTAATTTGATCAACTTTCATCTTGTCTTTGTACATATTTATAAATATTTTGTCTTCATGGTGTTTTTTTGTACCTGATGAGTTTCAGATTGGCAGGCCCATGTTAATAATGCAATAATCAGTAATTCTGCAATCTATTTGCCTCAAAGTTTGTTTTTTTCCAGAATGATGGATATTAGTTTTCAGAGTATCATGGTCGTTAGAGACTTGCCTCCGGGTTGTATTATTTGAAGAAATTAATGCTTTATGATTTACAGCAGACAAGGACTCGGCTGAAAAACCTAGAAAAAATTGTTGATTTTAAGATGATTGTATTCTTAAAGAGACAAGAGTAGACAGATAAACTTATACAAGAGAAAGATAAATACCTCGTTAGCTATGATTAAAGATATATTAATACTAGCTCTGGAAAAACTAGCCGTTTATTGCAATTTCTATTTTTGTACCCAAAACGTTCGCGAATCAGAATTTTGAAAATGTTCAGGTTCTTGCAGTCAATGAAAGAAGAACATTCTGCAAAATATCAATCACTAAATCTAATTGAAAAGTATAATAAAATTCTTTTTAAAATATAAATAATTTTAATAATACTATTGCCTTTGGTATTTTTGGAAGCTGTTTTCTCAAAACCTAAATAGCTGATATCCAAATGAAATAAATATCTCTGCTTAAATACTCAACTAATTTTCATCAAATAAACACTGTTTTAAAGAAGAATTTAATGCAGAATCTAAAAATACCAAAAACTTTTTTTTAATTTTGAATTTTTCTTTAATTTCTAGCCTCATGGGTTCAATTCCTGTGGCTGGAGATTTTATTTATCAAAACTAAAGACAAACTCAAATTCAATTCAAATTCAAATTTTATTTTCGGATGAAACATAAATACAAAGAGAAGAGGAAACCAGCTGCCATCCAATGATTGTCGAAAAGTTTAAGATGAAAACTATCAAGTGACTCTCAAAACAGAATCCACACAAACAGAACAAAATCAAGCATAATAAAAATTATACAAAAAATGGATAACTCCACTCTCTAACTCTCTGTTTATAAGACATAAATGGTTGTAGAATAGTTGTTTCTACTGAACTGGTTACCAGTATAAACAAGGTAAAAGTCAAACTATATTCAATTAAAACAATTCATTGTGTATTAAATCAAATCAAGTTTATTTCACTCGCAACATGAATAACACAATATTCAATTTAGTCAAGGGTTGCTATGTGCCCATATAATATAAACATCTCCCTTATAGATATTATTATATTGTAAGTAATAAGATTAAACAAAAGCATATACACCAAAACATACAGTACCTCCTAGAGCAAATAATATCTATTGTTTTTCATCATTTGTCAAGGTCTTCAAAAGAAGGATGTATTAATATTTATATAAAAAATCTAAATAAAATATTAAATATTATATATTAAATATTAAATATTTAAGAATATATTGATATTTTGTTTTTTATTGTATGTTGTTAAAGAAATTTGATAAGTAGAAAAATTGCTAGAAAATAGAAAATGTTTGTTTTTCATCATTTGTCAAGGTCTTCAAAAGAAGAATGTACTAATATTTATATAAAAAAATATAAATAAAATATTAAATATTATATATTAAATATTAAATATTTATTTAAGAATATATTGATATTTTGTTTTTTATTGTATGTTAAAGAAATTTGATGAGTAGAAAAATTACCAGAAAATAGAAAATGTTAAAATGGTAATAAAGAAAGATATCCACAGAATTGCTAAGTTAGAAAATTCATGTAATAATTATGTAGAAAAAACAAAACTTATCAACGTTTGAGTCAGTTTTTTTTAATCAAGGCAGCGTTTATGTAGCCAATACTATTATGCCAGCATTAATTTTAATGCAAATTTGTTAGCATTAATTTTTTATAGATTTGTTTGCTGCTATAGAATATCTGTTTTGAAAAAATAAAATGCAATAAATTTAAATTGTTTTTTATATATATATAAAAATTATTAATATTAGCATTCAATTTAACATTAAAATGAGAAAATGTAATAATTGCCAAAATAACAAACAGATTATCGGCAGGGCTGGAACAAGTGCGCGACTAGCGGTTGGAAGCATTGACATTTAACCCGGACGCATTTTAGAGAAAAAAAAATTTTTTAATTTTTTTTATTATATATTTTTTTTATTTTTTTTTTTGCACATCACAATTTATTGCATAAATATAATTGTTTTGCTTGCTCCAAACCACTAAATGTACTACTGTTTTGCTATAATAGTGTAAAGATATTTGGTCCTGGATGCATTTGATCAAGATAATCTTTTTGGTCGGAGGCACAAAAAATTGGTTTTCCAGTCCTGATTATCGATTCGTATTTAATTTTTATATCTCTGTACTTGTTACTTTTCCACTAGCCATCATCCTGTTGAAGGCGCTGGGCTGTCCTTATATTTTTTGGGTCTGCGCAAGGCGCTGATCCCAGAGCCTCACTGATGTTCTTGTTCTCAAAATCAACTCAATTTCAGATTTAATATTTGAGGTTTTTCCATGGACAGCTTAAAACGATTTCATTTGTACACAATTCAGTGTATTTTCACTGTTTCTTTTTTCAAACTCATTTTTTTTTCCTATTCCATTAAATTGTTACAAATCCATTTCCAATCTCATCAAAGTAAATTTAATATTTAACGTTTATAAATTTGCTTTCAATCTCAAAGCAATCAACCGCAGTCAATTCTAAATTTCCATCCATCGGCAATGAAAGACAACTAATTATCGTCTTTACGGTAATGCGCTTCTTTAATTACGTTCGTGCTTCAGAGTTCCTAACCAACTTATATTGTAATCTATGTCATTCCCAAACCGAAACAAAAAACCGAAATAATTTTCCCTTAAGATCACAATTAGTGAAGGATTACGGAAGAAGGAACAAAAAGGGTATACAGTCTTGTTTTTCTCTTACACTTTTCATTGGATTTCCGTTCTAAATTTAATGAGCACTACGGTCTAAATCTTTGACCACATTTTGCTGTATTATCGTGTACTGTAGATACCCTTCCAGGAAAGTAGGTCAACGGGTGACCTTTTGGTTGTCTTTGCCTTTCATAAACCACTTAAGGATGAGTACTATTAATTTCACAGCTTTCTTCTAGTTAAATGAAAGAAATGTATTGAAGTAGCTCATTTTTTCCCAAGTTCACACATAGAAATAAATGATTTATGAGAACATAGGAATAATACAACAGAAATATATAAATAGAAATGAAATAAAGACAGAACTTTATTTTAAATTTTAGTAATTGATTTCAAATTTAATTTAATAAAAATAAATTAAAATAGTAAATAATAAAAAATTAATACAAATGTAGGCTAATTCAAGCATGAGTGTGTATTTATGCCTTATACTTAAAATCAATATAATTTTATGTTTTTCATTTATGCCTTTTTTAAACCTTAAAATCTATTAAAATATAAGTTATTAGTTATTGGCAGTGTTACTATCATAAACACCGTTATTATTGAAGATACAAATGTTATATTACCTGTAGTATTCATCTTAATACTTCTTTTTATGGCTCTTTTGTCATGGACGAATAACGGAATTAACAACACCATTAATGTATTTTATGTTGTTGTGTCTGCGGAGAATATTTAGGCCAAGGCTTCTATGATCTATTAAAAGGTGCCTTAAACAACACCACCGACCTATTTCTTGTCGGTTCTCTTTATTCATGATGCCGAGGTGTTTGTAGGGTTGTCTGGAGGTGGAGGAGTGGCGGGTTTTGTAGGTGTGTTGACGTGCTAGCGTTATATTTGTGCTAATTTGCTATAAGGATATAAGGTGTGTTGCCCTTATTGAGGGGGAATTGTAGTTTACTTGCTATAAAATGTAGGTTACAAATTTAATTTTACTCTATATGTAGGTTTGAAATTTTCAAATGTAAGTTATGGTTAGAATGGAGTTTTATAATGGTAGAGTCCTTTTTCATATTGATAAAGGGAAAAAAAATGTAGTACTTAAGTGGTATGCAAATGAACAAAAGGAATACAGTTCATCTTTGTGCATAATTATTACTGAGATGGAAGCGTGACCTAGATTTAAGGAACTAAATATAATATCAACTTATAAGGTTTTTATAACAGTTTCCTTCCTGAAGAAGTTAAGGTTTTACAATGAAAATAAGATAATATATTTATTGTCAATAATGGAAATACAAAGTATTACAGGTATGTACAATAATTTATTATCACAAAAAAAATGCGAGATACAGTTCATCATTCAGTCAATCTATAGTCAATCAATCAATCATTAAATTAAATTATAAAAATTACATAAGAAAATACATATAAATGAAAACAAAGTTCACATAAAAATACAATAGTAGTAATAGTAGACCTGCACCCTATTCAGACTACACTCTGTTACGATCGTTTGCGATATAATCGGAGGTAATCCAAAACTAATTACTCCTGATCGCATTCAATCAGACACAAGAAAAAACGTTGGGAATGGGAAGTCAAACAGTACTTTGGTACAGCCGGTGGCATCAAGCTTCTCTTCGAGGAAGCTGGAAATTACAGAAAAGTAAAATAAATAACCACTCCTGGTGTGTAAAGTTGGGTGTTCGGCAATGGACTACTAATCCATTTCCATAAAAAACCATGTTCTGTTAATCTTGAAGTCTCCGATAAGGGCAGTCCGATAGAGGCAGTAGAGTATATTGGCCCGAATGGCTGCCCATACAAAAAAAGATCTATTAATCAATGAGCCGAGTGTTTCTAGAGCTCCTCTTTGGAGCTAACAAGAAAAGAAAAGAATAGAAAACACCATTACAATAACCAGAAACACTAACAAAATTGAATGTGGAGACCTTATGTGCCATGACAACAACGAGGATAGGTAGGGAAGGTAACAGTTTCTGTATTCTTTTGCATAGACAATTAAATTGGCTGATAACCAGTGTAAGGATTGTGGTTGTAAAATGTCTGAAAATCAATAAAAACTAAATTGTTTTGATCAATATACATTGGAAGTTATTCAATTTAATAAATGAGCAAATGAAAATGTTTTACAATTTTTGTAAAGATTTTTCATATTTCTTTAACAAAAATGTTTAATGTAATGTAAATGTGAATTATTGTATTCAACCAAGCCAATATAATTAATGCAACTCTAATTATTTTGTTTTGAATAACTTTAATGGTAGGTGGAACAAGAGAAATCATGATGTTTGAGTGTTTAGAAATATATATAAATTCATTTCAATTATCTTTCTATAGGTGTAATTTTGCCCTACCTGACGTAGAAATGTACCGAATACTCAGTACATTTGAAAACAACTGCGAAAAAAATCACAAGTTATTCTCGGGTGGGACTCGAACCCACGATCCACGTGGGTTCGAGTCCCACCCGAGAACAACTTGCGATTTTTTTTCAAATGTACTGAGTATTCGGTACATTTCCACGTCAGGTAGGGCAAAATTACACCTATACATGTTTCTCCTGACGCAAATCCAGTTATTGTCTATTATTCCATCACGACAATAACAATTACTATCAATTATCTTTCTAACAAAATGGTTTTTTAAGAAAGTATTTCCACCCAAATAATTGAGAAAACTTATGCATCAAGATAAAACCAGATACTAGAAACACAAGATCAAACTTTTGCATAGCAAGTGGAAATAATGTACATCATAGCTTTTACACATCTCCAGACATACACAATACCCTTCTTTTTCTGATGACAATTTACCATACAGTACTGTACGCAAGTTTGTTTATCCCTAGCCATACCCTGCAAATCATCTAATGGGGCGCCGTGTGGTGCTGGGGATAAATTTCTTTCGTTAGTTTACCCATTTATCGATATGCATTTCGGTGATACAGTTTTTTTCCAGTGTAGAGTTCTATCTTGTGTTTCTAGTATCTTTGATAACATTGATTAGCTAATTTAAAAGAAAAAACAGACATGTTATCAACTTCTAGTATGGCAGATAAAAAATTACTTTCTCTGATTTACTGATCTGTTACTACAAATTTGGTAGCAGAAATTTAAGGGCATGTATAGGCCATTCGGATTTCTCATCATTTTTCAAATAATTAGATTATCGTAATACAAGCTAGCATTGGAAAGTGAATAACGAATTGGAAAGAAAATAAACATTCGGAAACTGACAGACAATGCGAAGCATAATAAACAGAGATTAATTATTCACAAATATTGTGACCTCTTGACTACAAACGTATGCTTTTCGTTTGCATTGAATTATGGATATAGAACAAATTTCATTACGATATTAGCATATGTTACTAAGTTTGCAATAATTCTTAATTGGGCCGTAGATGATAATTCCAGTTCATAGTACAATAACCCGGTTGTATTGTGAGAATCTAGAATAATTGATTTTATTACATGAATTATGCGATTGTGCTGCGATATTTGGGTAACATTTTCCTTTTTAATACCACCCTTTACCAATCATAGGTCACGGGGTACTTTTAACGAGCAAGTGTTAAAAGAATTCGGGCCAGATCCGTGCAATACGGCGCAGAGTAACCCGCACAGAACATGTATTCATCGGTCCCATATTGGCAATCTGCACGAAACTCTGTCTCATTAATCATCATGATGATTTGGAATAGATGTGATGAATGTATGCGAAAGCCAAGTTGATATCGAGACAACACAACCGTGATAATTAGCCTTGATGGAAATAGAACAAAACAAATCATTAGGGAAACTATCCTACAAAGAACATCGGTAGCGGAGCCTAAGAGAAAATGTATTAATTATCCTCCAGTTACTTAATTCGTTTGATGTAATTACGGAAAATGTGGTTTTGATCAATATTTTATATCTAAATTTTTTGATAGAGTATTTGTAATCCATAAATGCATAATTTCAGTAGAGGTATACTTACAGATAAAAGAATATATAATCATAAATGTATTTTCTTTCCAATCATCACCATCATTGTGATTAACATCATCATCATTATAGCCATCATCCTTATTGTTGTCATTGCCAAAATAGGTAAATATAAGCAATTATTGAGGTCGAAACATCATATCGCATCATTACTTATTTAAACCCTTCTTTGTTGTAAATCAATAACATGAATAAGACAATTTTATGTTATAAGACATAATGAAGTGTGTTTAAACCAAAAATTATGTCCATTTAATCGTTAACTATGTAATTCTTAGATGTTTCTTTGTTTTTGTAACAAAAGTAGGCCTATACATATTAATAATTTATAAATAAGCTTTTAAACAATAAAATTCAATATTTTAATAGCTTGCTTTTGAAAATCAGAGCATTTCTTTTTAAATTAATAGATGCACAAATACTGTAATTTCATTCCTTCATCATTTTTATTTCTCATATTTACAAATAATTATCTTGTAGCTGTGTCTAAACTGTCAAGAAACTGAGAGAAATACTATTTAAATGCAGTTTATTTTTACTTTCGGTACTTACAGTACTCAACTCTCAAAGACTCTTTCATTTTAGATTAGGGATAGTGTTAGACTATTCCATTAAAAATATCAGTGACTCACTACGTTTGCCATTAGGTGAAACATGATGAAACACCCCTCCATTCATTTGAAACTTGCTGATTATTAAGAAAGTGTACACACTCTGTTTCTCGTGTGGGATGAGGAATTAATTTTCAGACACATTGACCTAAACCACTACACTACAGAGTACAAATCTTTTTTCATGGATTGCACTTTCCTTAAGTCTTCTACAGACTATCAAATTATATGTGACAAAAAAATTGTGACATGCCCAAATATGGTCATGATGACATCACATCATGACAATATATAGACTTATTAAGACAAATGTGCACACAACAGTTTTTTGTCAAGAAAATTTGAAGGTATGGATAAAGCTCTATATATATA
>NW_022709509.1:758805-760772 GCF_011630105.1 Anneissia japonica | reverse complement strand
TATATATATATATATATATATATATGTATATAGTCATGACCATATTAGGCTTGTATAGTTGTTTGATATTGTAGTGGTTTGAGAAAGTTACATGTTTAAACTTTGTTCATTTGTTCATAGAGGTTTTTTAAATTCTCATTAATTATCAAATCATAAAAGAAAAAGAAATATAAAAATTATTTGTAGAAGCGGTTGAGGTTCAAAATCACAACCTCTTACAGTAGTAAGGGGTTCGAGGCCCTCGTTGTGTAAGTTAATGTTTCCTTGGGCAAGACACTGAATCTACGCTTGTCTCCCTCAATCCAGGGATATAAATGGGTACCGGCATATACTGGGAAGGTAAATAGTACTTGCTGTGAGGAAGGGTGGCAATCCCATTACAGCATGCATAGTCCAGCATAAGTTCTAAAGAGAGCATGAACACTCTGGTTTGTACAGGTTCATCTAGCATGGAGGTATAAAAATAGTATATTGAGTTTAAAAAATTAAGTATTAAGTTTAAAAAAATTGAGTATTGAGTTAAATAAAAAATTGAGTTATGACATAATAGTGAATAACCACAGTTGTATTTTTAGGTTTATTCATCTGATAAACTCAAGATGTTACACTGATCTTGCCTTATTCAATGTACAAAATTGAATCAATAGGTTATAATCCTGTTGATTTGAATTTTTGTACGGTTTATATGTCCTATTACATGTTAATGACCTTCACAAAAAGTGCAGCTGTATGTTTATTATATCTCCATCCATACCGACTCTTGCCTAATCCCATGTAAAAAAAAATAATCCATACAGTTGTAATCACGTTATTTGGAATTATTTGTTTTGAGTCACCCTTAGCTAGCAGTCCAGATGTGCTTTGATCATCTGTCCATTTAGTAATTATGAGATTTTTTCTTCCAGTTTATCTTGTCTAATCCCAGAAACAAAATCTAATCAATACACCAGTCCTGTTGCTTTCAATATGACGTTCGTACTGGCTTGTCTCTAAGGTTCATGGCCTTAACAACATTAGATGTATTTTTTTCTTTCATCTATAATTAATCCAGCCAATAATTATGAGATCCACTTTTTTTCCAGTTCCAATTCGTGGTACATAATCAATTGCCATGTAATCCTTTGAAAATTAGATGCAGCTAGTTGGGGTTTTTGCCCCCTGGATAGTGTCTTTAACCTTAGTAGAGAGAGTGCAGATGTGCTTTTACTATCAATAATTCACATCCATTAATTATAAGATACTCCTTCTTTCAATTGTTGTCTGATCTCTGGTAGAAAATGTGCTTTTACTATCAATAATTCACATATCCATTAATTATAAGATACTTCTTCTTTCAATCATTTTCTGATCTCTGGTAGAAAATAGTTGATTGAGGTCTAAGACCTTTAGCACTATATAAGTCAATGATCTCTTTGTCTGGGGTCAGTCAGGGTCAGAGAAGTACATCTAAAAGTCATTGAAAGGTCGTAAACCAGTGACCACAAATAATTAATATCTAGGACAGGTTCATTTGCCAGCTTGACCACTTGACCATGCACCCGATCTACATATTCAGTTGCACTTTCTATTAACCACGTACTGTGTAGTTGAGATAATATCTCTCAAAAATGGACTAGTCCAAAAAAGGGCAGCTTCCGTGACGAGCATAATGTTTATTTTACATTCAAGCACTCTGCTCTAAGAGAAGTACATTAAACGTGAATTCATTTGTTATTCCTTCGTCGCTCATATATCTAAAGGTGGCCATAAAATATAACATAAACAATGCAAACAATTGATAGGGATGTCATGTAGAATGGAGTAACCTTACCAGAAGGTGTAGAGGATAATTGCTGTTTAAAATATTGAACTTTGTGAAACTATATAATGTACTTTAGAAAAATTGTACTGTGAAATTTCAAAGCATATTAATGTGAGTGAACTATTCAACAAACTGCTAACATGTATGACCCTGAACCCTGATATAG
>NW_022709509.1:724602-758531 GCF_011630105.1 Anneissia japonica | reverse complement strand
AGAGGTTTCTGGTGGGAATCAAACCCACAATCTGTTGCTATCTTGGCAAGTGTCATACCATTTAGACCACAGAGGCCTGTACCATATCATTACGGATCTAAGACCTCTGGTCTCCCTTCATACAACTTGGGGGCTTACAAATTGCGGAGCAGATTTGTATTTTTAAGCTATGTAATAGCTTATAGGTAGCAGTTGGTCAATCATAGGAGATAATACTCAAATAGGTAGAGCAAATAGTGCATTTCTTTGTGTATTTCACAAAACCAATCCAATTCCAATTCAAGTTCACTTTGCACAAAAGCTGTTATCTCCATAAATGTAAACATTGACTCTGTGTTCCTATGTCCGTATTTGGAATCCAAATCTGGAATCAGAAAATGTTATCTAAATAAGAATTTCAACAAATATTATATATATAATAAAATTATAAATAATAGTAGTAAGAACAGTTATAATATACTATTCATTTTTTTATATATATATATATATATATATATATGCATATATGCATATATATATATGCATATATATATATATATATATGCATATCCACAAATATTATATATTAATAAATTTTATATATTTAAATCTCAAAAAGTGTTAACAAATACTATAAATTATAACAATAGTAAATAATAATAGTATAAATAATAATTTATATGTACTTACACATATCAACAAATTATTAAAAATAGAATATTGAATATTAAATACAAAGTCTGAATATTTAGTAGGATACCAATAAAACAGGTTAATAAATAAAATATATTCTATTACTGGTTAAATGTTTTAATTATTTATTATCAATTTATCATATTTTCATATATATCAAAAATCTCTTAATGAAAATATTTATGAAATTAGTTAATATTGTGAATAAAATTGAAATTATTTTTTCCCTCTAAACACTTTTGCAAGACAATATGGTGGGAAATTCATAAATACTCTTTACCGCTGCATTTTACAGTTTACAATATCATAATTTCAACATCAATTACATTGTTACTCCATTGTACTCCTTTGCCCCCGGGAATATTTTCTTAGAGAAAAAGAGTACAATGATATCTATATTGTTTAACATATGAACAGAAAACTATTTAAAAAAAACAAACAAAAGCCTGTGATCGTATAGCCAAAGTGCTTTCACGCTAATTACGCGAGCATAGCTCGTCAGCAGGCAATTGTTTCGCGTCCATAAAGCTCTGTATGTCGTATTCAATCGTTGGTATCTTCACTACTTTGCTTAATTCCTATTCGAAATTAGGTTTATGGTTACTGTTTGACCTTATTACATAAATGTAATCGTGTGATGCTGTGCATTTAATGTTCCTCACTGCTGCTTGTGTTACTAAGTCCGTGCGAGAGCGCTGTGCTATGTATTATCGGAGCCATCTGGTCTAATTCGCCTTGACAAGCTGTACATTATAAATAAATTAAAAACATGCTTAGCGCGTAATGCCCATTACTGTGATGTAATGCCATTGTGCCAGAACTTCCTTTTTGAATTACAAGTCAATAATTTTTCATTTCATGATCAAGATTAATGTAATTTAATTTCTTGAATGTTGCGTAAATACAACTGATGATGATCACATCTTTGTCTTCAAATATTCCCCAAAATTATTTACAATTCCATAAACCGGATCATACTCTATTTTCATGAGGGCACTCGAAAGTTCAAATGTTTTCGCAGACGGATTCAATGATTTAACATATTAGCTCCCAAAATTAGCGTTCATTATAAAGTGGTTGTCAGCTGTGCTAGTTTGCAACAAGCTGTTACAAAACAGATGTATAATTAATGCTGTTGTCTATCATTTTCGTAAACCCTACGTTTATGTTCTCGCCTCGTTCTTAAATCTATTTTTAGTATCATGATCTAGTGACCTAAATTCTGAGGATCACGTTATCTCTATCACATGATCATCGATAATTACGATAATTCCCTCATTTCCAACTATGTTCGTTATTCCCCCAAACGGTGATGCTTATTAGAGCTGGGCCAATTATTAACTCGCTTACTTGAGGGGATTCATATTCCTATTACAAGTGTTATGCCCCCAGCATCTTGACCTAGAAACATATGGAATGTGGTAGTTTTAGTATGTCGTGTTAGTCATATGAATGTTGATGTAATGTTGTGTCTAGGTTCCATAAATGGGTGTCAATTTTTGCAGAGCGTTATGTGTTGACAACAACCTAGTGGGGATGAAGGTTGAAACTATCAGCTGAGTATTTTACCATGCTTGCAAACAGCAAAATATGTTTAACCAAAGCTTAGTTATAATTAACAATACATTATTTAGAACTCCTAACCTACTTATAAGCCCCCCTTCCCCTTTTACAATAATGTGCGCTGTATGGTTTCAAGGCCTTTACTATTAGAGAAGGTCGCCTTTATTCAATTACTTTTCCTTACCCTATTTTTTGACATACATTTCATTTTTCATTTACGGTAATTTATTTTGTCATATTTTATGTAAATTGCCTGTTTTTTGTATGATTGTTTTTGTATGATATAGTTAGCACATGCTAGCTTTCGTAGCAAACAAAGTCTAAGTAAAACTACATGACAAAATAAAATGGCATGCCACAAACTACAAATTGAGAAGGGATTACTCAGAATAGTGAAAACATATCAAGTGTTTCTCCATGGTAGAAAAAGAAATCATGTCAATATTAAATATTATATGGATATGTACAATAAAAGTTATAATAGGTATAAGTCCACCTCCTTTTAACACAAAATTGACACTCAAAAATAACATCTGAGGCATAGTGGGCAATCAATTTTTTCTTTTCCTTTCTTTGTTTCTGTCTTCTTTTTTTTTTTTTCTTTTACACATTTGGCTTGTGCGCACTTTAAAGAACCCAGTACATCCTTCGAGAAGAGTAGGGGGTTACCCCGGTGTACTGGTCCAATTACTCTGTTGTTTAATGGATATGCCACGTAGGATAGTGATTAAGTTCACTGATTGGCATATCCTTGGCGCTCGTGCCTAAAGAAATGAAATGAAATGAAGAACTACAGTAGTAATATGTTGGTCTTAATAGTAGATAATGCTAACAAAGACTCATAGTGCTTCACATTACCCCGGTCAAGATTCATTGAATTGAACACCTACTCAACTCCCTGGGGGAGAAATCCATAATACTTTATTGCAGCTAGTCATGAGTGCATTGATGTTTTTAACCTATTAGGTACCTACCATAGGTAGTGCCTTTGCCCAAGGACACAAGTGAAATGCATTGCAAAGGGGCTGAACCTCCGACCTCAAGTTTAAGAGTTCGAATTGCAACCACTGTGCCATCTGCTTTAACAAGAATATATAAGGGAGAGATACAGTATAATACCAAGTGTATAAAATGGCATCAGCCCTTTATAAAATGATTTTTTTTTTTGTCTAAAAATAATTCATCAAATATCAGCACTGCATTATGTATTTCATGTATTTATTTGTTTTCTTAGCAAGATTAGTTTACTAAAATGTAACTGGTTAAAGTGTTATTCTCTTCCGTGTTGAACACCCTAGTAACATCCTAAAACGACCGGCATTTTCTTTCAGCCTATATACTCTTTACCTAATTACAGGCCTTGATTTAAATTTTCTTTGGTAACAATCCCACTCAGCTACTGGGCTAATTTTCTAGTGGTTTTACTAGCCTACAGACTATTTTACTATTCTAGCCCACTATATTTTCTTAGGCTCATACCTACTTATGAATGATACAGCTTGCTAATTTTCTACTAGACCAACAGGCAACATGAGGAAATAGGTTTTTTACAGACATTGTATGCCGAACTAAATGGTTGAAATATATGATATGAAATGATAAATCGAACCCAGAATTATTGTGTCAGACTTACGGATTAGTGCTCAGTGTGTACGTTTCCTATGAAAATCTCCCTAATACCAGGCAGTAGACAAATTAGATTTGTAAAGCATGTTATCTGATTATATTTGGGGTTTTTTTTAGAATTGAAATAAGCTGTCTAGATTTTGCTTAGTTCAGACAGATTTTTGGTTTACTGTACATCTTTTTAAATGTTTTGAAATGGATTATAATAAATAATAAATACAAGAGGTAGGCATGTTATTAGCACTGCAGAGAAATCTTCTGTTTTTAATCTGATGTTATATTGTTTTCACTGTATTCTTGTAGTTATCGCTACCATGTTGGTTCTTCCTTGTTTCCTACCAGCCCAAAAAAAAAAAAAAAACCCACCAAAAAAAAAAGCTCCTCCAGTCGCCCCCCCCCCTATTGAAAATGTTCAAAGCAAAAGAATCATGCTTAAGTACAGTAGATGGAATCATTTTATATCAACTTAAGCTATGGTCCCCTCACTTTAATCATAGAGTCCCCAATTCATCTTCATGCCCTTCCCAATCAGGCCCCCCCCCCTCTTCATTTCAAGACACCTACTATAGATACGTGACTGTAGTCTTGCAACAAGTCGGATAAGTCATGATCAAGTAGACACCACTCTCACAGTAATCGCCGCAACAAAACATGATTTTTATCTAAGATACTCTGGAATGCTCCGCAGAATTAAATTTTTAATTGTTATGGTGTTTAATCGAGAGTGCCTTCACGTATCATCATTGGGAACTCCAACATCCAATTTTCTTTCAGAATTAATAACCAACCTTGCCAAAAGTCGGATAAGCCTGTGCATAACACACGGTACAATTAATACTCCAATAATTTGTAATTAACGCCACTTTGGAATAAGTGTCGCTCTTGAATCGCTACACTTTAAGCCTCAAAAAATCTTACATGAGCTGCAGCACTTATTTGGATAAGACGATATTGTTATTGTACAGTAAATGTTATTAATAAAATATGTTAGACTCGAAACATTCTCTCTTATTATTATTATTCTATTGTGCTGCTGCTGCTATTGTTGCTCAATGTTATTCTTAATTGTTATGATTGTAAAGTGATCTCCCTTTAATATGATATTATACTGTTATTGTGTTGTCATTGTTGCTGTCGTCTTTGTTCTTGTTGTCATTGTTCTTGTTGTCGTTCTTGTTGTTCATGTTGTTGTTGCTGCTCCGAGCACTCGCTGTATTGTTCGGCGGTATGAATGTCGTTTGATGAATCCAACTGCGTTACCTCTGAGCACTAGACGATGTGACTCTGGTGGCAGTCTGAACTGATGTCATTATAAAAAAAAAACGAAAAAACGATCTATTGCACGCACGTCGTGGCATTACGTTCTCAATAGAATCATGTCAGCCAACGATCGTTGTGCGCACCGAGTACCCGAATTTAGGCAAAAAAGTGAGTGAACGTCGTGTGTTACACAAGGATCCGAAGATGCAAACATTTGTGAGCCTGTGGGCTTAGCTGGAAGATAGATCTAGAGAGATTGCAGCCTAGAACCTACGTCTTATCAAGTGTAAATTTTATACTCAAAACCAAATAAAGTTAGGAGTTAGGCTTATGTGCAGGTGGGGTATGTTGAATGAAAATTACTCAACAGTAAGGATTTCGGCTTATTATGCACGAGTAACATTGTTGCTTAGACTAAATACTTGCTTTGTACAAAGGATGGTATCCCCATTGAAAGATATTAAAATATCTTGACTCAATTTTTTAAACTAATCTATCAGTTATTCAATTTATTAATCAATCAGTTGCTTTTATTATATCATATATATGAAAGTATATATTTCAAGATTATGATTATTGACATACCGTAATAAGTAGTAACATAAGAAGATTAATATCAAGAACAATTAGAGCGTCATTAAGTTACATATTTTATTCTGACCAAATTTTTCCCAGATGGTGCACAACGTGGAAGCATTTTCCAAGCAATTAATAAGTTTTTCTAGCACTGTGGTTCAGGTGGTGAGAATTAGGTAGAAAATGCTTTCATCATACTGTGTAGACGTAATGAATAAAACCTTTCTGCAACTTCACACACCCACCTCAGTCCTTGGAGGTTGAGCAGGGAGGCAAGGTGCCAATTTAACAAAGCCCACAGCCATACCTGGGACGTGGCTTGGTTGTATTGTCTTACTGAGCTGCCTACAGGTACGTGGTTTAAAAAAAATGCACAGTTCAATCGGATCATTTACCTCCTACTATTCAGCAAATCAGAACTCGCGCTAATTAGAGTAATGCCCCAAATTACTGACGAATATGGTGTAAAGTGTTAGATCAGGATGCGAGTATCTAGATTACCAGGACAGTATTTAGGTCATGTACACTTAACTTGCTGAGGCAGAACAAAAATAGAACATGCCACAATTCAAACATCACAGAATTACCTGGTATTCTATTATAACAGGAACCCTATGCTATCAATTATGTGCATCTTCCAGTTGGTCTCTGTTACCCATTTTTGACCGACCCACTGTGAAATGGATCATTCCATAACAAGGATGTTCCTTCAATGAACTCCCTAATGTTAACCAATAAGATGGCATTTCTGAAACTAGGAGTTTTACAACTTATATTTTATAGGGGTGTTTATTATGACCAAATTATATGATATTAAAAACTAATTAAATTATTAATATTTTGCCTATAATTAGATTACTAATTTCTTGGATTTTATTTTATAAATTATAAAATAATAATGTGTTCTTAAATATTACTATTACCAGATTTTAATTAAAATTGTATTTATTTCACAGTTCTTTAAGGAAGTGTATTATTTACTTGAATGGAATGATCCGTAGTGACTAATTTATTATCTGCAATACTAAAAAAATAGTTAATTTAAATTTTATTCTTAACTCAGTTGGCAGATTAATTTGGTAGTGATAAAGGTATAGAAATTTCTACTGTGTTTAACCTTTACATCTCTCTAGTTATAAGATAAGCTGATACCCATGATGTTCCTCTTTAAAATATATAAATACAATATTTAAAATTATTATATGATACAGACTAATAGTTGGTGGTGACGATGATGTTGAAAAACATCTTGATAAATGATATCATCGATAGTTAATTTAATTAAAATTTTATGGATTGGTTCAACAATCGTTAATTTAATTAGATTTTTACCTATGCTAGTATTCATGCTACCTTTTCCTGTGTATTGATCTTAAAGTTTAACTAGCATCAGGTGTCAACAAACCATATTAAAATTTACAGCTTATTATTAGTAGTACAACTTGACTTAAAATTGCTTTAAAACTGTTAGCACTGTATATATTTCAGCTAGGTGGTTGGCTGAGAGGTATTGTTCATCTTTCTTGTGCTGTAACCCCTCCCCCACTTCCCGGTTCAACCGAGTAACATCTGGTTTTAGTCTGGTCGTTTGGCTCCTCAAATAACTCGTATTGAGGTGGATTAAGTACAATTTTTGTATCTTTATATTTTATATATGTTTCAGTTCATTCGAGAGGGGCTGCACGGCTGCAGCTGTCACGGGTCCCCATGGCCTCTGCCCAAACTTCTAATTTCAAATTAGAATGAGGACAAATAAAGAATTACAGGTCTCCTGCTAATTGAAGACCATTCCAATTGCCAATTAAAGACCACTTTTCTGTGGTCCAAACTTAACAAATGTCTTTATTATTCTAACTAGAGACCAAAGCTGCTAAAGACCATGGAAATCCCGGTCACAAATGTGGTCTATACTTAGAGGGAAACCTGTATAATTTTTATTTTTTAACAAATTAGTAGTTATAGAAGGTAATTCTTTTGTAAATAAACCAGTTTTTTTGTCTTTTACCTATAACATACTGAAACTAGTATCAAAATTATTTGATGTAAATTTATTACTATTAATTCAATTTACTTTAACATGTTTTTGAATATTTATATTGGGTAATATCAAAAGCATATGGTGACTATATCCTCATAAATAGACACATAATTTATCCTCCTGAGAATAGCTTCCAGATGGAACCAGTTTTTTTTTTTTTTTGTTACCTATAACATACTGAAACCAGATGAAATTATTTGATCTACTTACATGTTAATAATTTATTTAATTTATTATCATTAAATCACTATATTTTTCCATGATGCTGGGATTATTTTTGTTGGAGGAGGTAATATCAAAACAGATATGGTGGTAGCCTACTAAATGCGCATAAATAAAAACATAATTTTTATTTCTGGAGAATGTTTCACTATTGGTGTAGTCAGGTTCACTACAAAGATCTCTTATAAAATCAAAACAGCCTAGATGCCATCACGATAAATACATGAAACAGCAATTTGTTTTGTATTTGTTAGCTAAGCCCCTTCTTGTCAACTATGATGCAATAACCACCCATCTCAAAATGATGTACTTCAACATGTCAAATATCGCTGTCAATTAGGCTTGTTGATTGACAGCGAAAGCAATAATATTCACTGATTTTGCTAGTTTTTATCACCTCAAAGTCTCAATTGCACAGAAGTTGGTTGTGCAAACACTGTTTATGCATATCTCGTTTCTACCCGCTTTAATTAAGTCAGTTTTGAGCTAGGCTTAACCCAGTTGGCTCTGTATCCAGTGTTTGAAACCAATAGGCCAGCTAAATTACCCTTGTGTTGCAAACATATTCTCGTGCCTGTTGTGATATATGTGTAGTATTGATGTTGTAATCAAACTAGGTCTCTAATATATTTCGGGCATTTAACAAAAGCGATATAATATTTCGTATGACACAGAAGTCTTCAACTTGTTAACCCCATTTTCTGTATTGATAATGTAAATTGATAAGTCTATTTTTTGTAGTAATACACAGAGTAATATTGTTTTCACTCCCTCCGTTTTAATAAGAAATGCTTTTGTATTAAATGTGGTAACCAGTGCAAAAATGAAACTCCTTAAGTATTACATCACCGTAAAATAACTTGTAATCATAACGATTTGTTTGTTGTGTTCTATTTCTTTTGATATTTGGCCGACTTCGGCCAGGTGTGGTTCCGGTTCATTCCAAACTCTTGGCCTAGATCTTATTCTTTACATATCTCTAGAGAAATTAATTGGAGTTAAGGACTGATTTGAGTCCCCAGTGCTTTGGCAGCTTCAGTCTATACTGAGATCCCACTCAGCTCCTTAGTTGAAAGCTTAACAATGAAATTCCATAAGCCTAAATCGAGGTTGAATAATATTTAATTTAACACAAAGCCTGTTGAAGGAAAATGCTTTTCTTATACAGGCATGAACAACAAACAACCTAGTAAAGTAATGTATTACAAGTAAATTTATTAAACTTTATTAAAAACTAGACTAATCCTTCTACAAAAACATGATTAGAAATATATATATAGAACATGATGACAAATCTGAAATTTAAATTTCACTGTGAAATGTAACATTGTATAAAATTAGGATCTGTTGTATAGTGAATACTTGTTATCGGGTGTGGAGTAATACTTCTTTAGCTTAATGTCTATATCAATGTTCATAACCACCATATCATCATTATGATATCATTATTATATGGTGTGGCAATCACAAAAGCAAAAACATTATCATTTCCATCATTTTTGTTATCATTTTAATCATCTTTATTATAATCATTGTAATGGTCACTCCATCATCATCATCATCATCATCATCATCATCTTCTTCTTTATGTTTTTCATCATCATCCTCATCATCATTATCATCATCATATTAAACAACATCATCATCATTACAGTACTATTTATATAAATTTATTGTTAGGGAAATACTTTCTCATTTTCAATATCCTGATTTATATAATCTAATTGAATGGTAATCAGTTGAAACTTTAAAAACAAAAAACAGAAACGTCTACTTTTTGCTGTAAGTTTTGATTTCCTTGTGTGCTTCATACAACATTAAACTCCTATAAATCTAAGAAATTTTACGATCCAAAATTAATATACATAACTTTCACAATTATACTAATATTCTCCCACTTAAGCACATCCTTTTCCAGATAACCAAAATTGCTTTTTACATTTTCTCTTGAAAGAACCGAGTGATTAGAGTTGACTTGCGTGATTGTATTTAATTCCATCAGTGAACTTTTTGTTTTTCGAATTCACCTTGGGCAGCAAAGTGGGCTCTCGGATGTTACCCTGTGGGATGATTTAATCAAATGCAACCGATTAACTCAGTTTGTGTGTTGCGTTAATCACCAAGGACCTATTTTGTTTTGCCATCGGGCTGCGGTAATAACAATTCTCGATGACGATCCCGGACAAAAAGTGAAACTGTATTAAGCATGTCTTTAAAAATTGATCCCTTAACACACTTTAATTTTCTTTCATTTTTGCATTCCAACCTGAGTTGTCACTTTGAGGAAGAAAGGTCAAAGTTGATTACCATACAGGTGTTGTTAAATGTTATGTGCTACTTAGTTACGCTTGATCGGTTTGTGAAAAACAGTTAAACCTTTCAAATCTACTCAAAAAATCGGGATGTAAGTCATGAATCATGTCTCGTTGATGTGGGTTACCATTTAACGTTTCACATAAATATTGTTCCGTCACGACTCAACTATTTCTAAGTGGTTTTAACGTTTGTGTTTCTTAGAAGAGCTGTTAAAGATCAGGTGTTTAAATAGTGAAAATCAATTTTAAAATGTATTGTTTGATGGAAACTATAGAACCTTGAATATAAAACTAAATATTAAACCACTCTTATTTTTTCCAAATTTATCAATTAACGTAATAATAATAACAAATATTTATATAGCACCATTTCAAATTTAATAAAGGCGCTAAGTGAGGAAGTAATGCAAGATGACATTCCAGTAATTATAGCAAAGTAGACGAATTGCTAACTGAAAGCGGCAAGGAATTACATGTACGAGGGGGGAGGGGGGTGTTGAAAAGGAAAGGCACGTTGATCATAAGCTTTTGTTTTGCCTTTATGAGACTGAACTGTCACAGGTTTTTAGATGAACAACAAAGATGGTGAAATTGTTGTAATGATCCTTGAAAACAATTTTTTTGGTTTTTTTTTAGCACTTCGTTTTACTAATGCAGGTATAAATTGAATATTTTACAGTAGGTAGGCCTTTCCAAGACCATTTTTTCCATTATCTAAACTATGAAGCGGTTTGACGCAGCAGTTGTGCGTTATCTTCTGTCCAAGGGTTTGAGCCCTCACTGTGGGAGTCACTTATGTCCTTCATCAAAACACCTTATCTACGTTTGTTCCTCTCTACCCAGGAGTGTAAATGGGTCTTGGTATTACGCTTGAAAGGTAGAAGAGACTCGCTGTGAGGGAGGAGTTGCAATCCCCCTTGAAACATTGTACAGTCTGGCCAAAATGCCTGAGAAAGAGGGAAAGGCATGCCAGCCTCTACAGGTTCAACTGCCTTTCCCAGTCTTTAACAAATTTTCTACTTTTTCATTTTTATCATTTATTATTTTCTGGGTAGAGTTTGGAGATTCTGATATGAATAATTCTACAGACAATAAACATGAGAAATTTTAAACTATCTGTTGAGTGTCTCTCATTGTCTGACGGATTGCCGATGAAAATTAATTCATTTATAGATTATTAGCTATACAATAAATTCATCTGTATAAATATAATATAGTATAAAAATGATTGTAATCTGTATTCTTAGCAACAATATCTAAGGCTTTGCAAAAAGATCTATTGTGTTGATTGATAACTAAGGTGTGAAAGATGAAAAACTTTACAGATGCCCTCTTTTTTTTAGTGTAACACTGAGGAACCAGCTTCAGATACTTTTTTCCCCACAGGATGTGTTGTAAAGAAATTAACCCTAATACAGAATTAGAAATGTGTAATTCAGTAAGTAAATGCTTTCTACAGACAGACATCTCCGCAGTAGCACAGAATCCTGTGGTTTGCACGCAGTGAACAACTGTGAATAACCCAGATTATTAATTTATGTCTGTTTATACGTTACTTATGATCCAGCTGATACTTCATTAACACACCTCCCTTTAGATGTAGATAACAATGTAAACAAAATAGTCATTTATACCTCCAGGAGATTGAAATTACCCTATATATGGCATTGCTCTGTTCGATATCATGTTTATCAATGCAGAAATTACATATGCATCTAGGTGGGAACCGGTTAATCAGTCCATAACATTAAAGAGTGTATTTATTAGCATGCAGATCATACCTCCGGCAGTGTTAGAAATTCACTATTATTTCAAGGGGACTGAAAGTGAGACTTAAGGCAAAACAAAACCCATTTTGAAACTAAATTGTTCTTCTACTACTACCTCATTTGGCCTTCCTCCTCTTTCAATTCCTATTTTCTGCATCATTATTTCTTCTTCTTTTTTTCCTTTTTTCTCCTTTCCTTTGTATTACCTTTCCTTATTTCCTCCCTTGTATTTCCTCCTCCTTCCTTTCACTCTTCTATTCATCTTTCTTCCTATCTTTTTCACTCTCCTATTCATCTTTCTTCCTATCTTTTTCATTGCTTAGTACAGGTTGTATAATGGTTTATTAGAAAATATTTATATTTTTGTAAACGCCTTAAGATGATGGTTATATTGTTGAAGGCAAAAAAGGAATACAAATATCAAAAAAAAAAAAAAATCCATTGCAAGTACGAACAAACATGTAGCAAAAATGTAAATAACTAAAGGGAATGCACTTATTGGATATCTTGCCATACACTTCGTTTAGCCTTTCAGTAAACAATATTTCTATTGGTGATGTTTTTTTTAGAACAGTCTTGTGTGGAACAATGCACCCATATTAAATATCTAGATTAATTACATTGATCCACGGAAGTTGGTTCGTTTTATTGCTCCTAATAACTTATAATAAGAATTTCCAAGATGTGGATTTTTTACAAATGTACTTTTGAAGGTTGTGTTGGTCACATTAGTAGCAACAAAACCTTAACATAGTCTGCTTTTGTATCCATGCCTATAAATGTTTTGTTCTTTTTTAGAATACAGTCTGTTGATAGAGCAGAAATAGATTTACTATCATGACCATTTTTAATGATCCAGTGAAAATGAGGGGTTTCTCCCCAGCTTTTTTTTTTAAATGGTATCGTAATATAAATATTTACAGCCATTATTCTGAGTTTAGATTCCTATGTTAACATAGTATGTTTAGTGAATGTTGATACTTGGATAAATAAACTGATGAACGTGAATGTGATTACGGTAGGTAAACGCTAACACCAACCTGATCTTAAACATTTTTATGCATTTGAAGTATGTATTATATTTTATAAACATATAATCCTTGTAATATTTATTTATTTTTTGTATGTTTCTATGGTGATATAAATAATTTCACCTCCTGCTGCATTGTTTTATATTTGATTTTTATACTGAAATAAATAGAAGCTTAAATTAATCTTCAGCAGATTGAAATCTGTTAAATTTACATATTTTTTTCTCTAAAAACCCTTAATTTGTTGATGGCATCAGCTCAGTGACTTTAATATACCATAATGGGTCGCGAACTTTAACAAAAAGAGGTCAAGCATTACGTGTCCCATGGCATTTTGCACCTTGCGTGATGGAGCAACGTAACTAGATAAAGCAAATAGAGGTAATCATCATTTGAGCTGCCACGCTCCATTTATCCTAACCATCACGTCCAACAATCGGGTTTCTTGCTCTTCCTGTATAAAAAACGGATTCAAATTCAATTGATCTGATAGGATAAGAAATCTGTAGATCACTTCCACTAATTTTTTCCTCTGTATTAAACTCGCCTTTCTTAGATAACCTTGACTAGAAAAATGTGGTAGGAATTAGGTTAAACTATTATTATGCACTTTTAATAATGTTTGTCATTTCACGAATACGACTAGGATGGATTGTTAATCAGCATTTGAATATAATCACCAATATAGACTGACCTACGTACATAATCCTCCTTGATTCATTCTGTACTTCTTAAGTTTCTTATCGAATGCGATGATATATTAGCAACTAATGCGATCTATTTTTAGGTTTCGTTGAACTATCAGCGAAGCAGAATCAAATTACTAAAAAAAATATGATATTTTCTAAGGTGATATTCATAAAAAAAAATCAATTAAATCATTCATTGCTTGTTTATGAAGATCAATACAGGGCTTACCGTGCAAAAAAAACCAGTGCCAGCGACAAAGACAAGAAAATCAACTTTTTATTATTCTCCACATTAAATCTTTAAAATGAAAGGTCATCTATTGGAATCGACTTAGTATTGCCAAAGTTGTGAGTAAAAGTATTATGGCTTCTCTGTAGTTTAACATTTAGCGAGAGTACGCTGGCTTTATATTTCCAATGATACAGATACATAATTACAGATGGCTGGAAATGTACTCTCATACTTATGTTCCAGTGTAAATTTCTTTTTCCTATCTTTTTAAAAATAATTTTAGTTGGGTAAGGAAGAGGGATGGAGAGAAGGTTGGCTTGGTTTTTTTCACGTATCTGCCTCTGAGATCAGTGATATTTAAATAGTTTATTATAACTTTAATTGTACTAGGCAATCAAAATATTACGTTTATTATTCAAGTTTTTTTAACGATTTGTCAGTACATCTTTAATTGGAATTTTAGATATCAGACATTATGCAAATGAATGTATCGCTGTTTAACTGTCAGTTTTATTGCCGCTCAGAGGTAGTGGGCTTACGCTGGGCGTATTATACACAAACGGTGAAAGACTTGATTTGTTTGATTGAATAAGCAGACATTATATGGCATAAATCAGGTTATAGTTTGTTCATTTTATTTTTTATATATTTTATATTGTTATTTGCTTTTCAGGAGCTATAAAAGCGTCATCCCCACTGCCATTAAAAGAACATACCGTTCCAATTTATTTAATTTTGGTGTTTTTTTTTTATTATTTTAAATTTAGAAATTATAAATATAAATCAAATTAACAGTAATTAAAAGAAATATTATATATGTATATACAAAGTATTTAAACTTAAGTATAGGAAAAAGAACCAATTTAATTTGGAAGAAGGCAAGAACAAACCTGTCAGTGAGAGAATATAATTATTATTGGTGTTTTATGAAATTTTTAAATCTTGTAAGTTGAAAGTCATTAATTTTTATTTAAATTTGGTTTAAAATAAGATTTCATTGAAATGGTAATTTAGTATGGATTCATGGTTCTATTCTATTCACATGTACCATTACATTAATGTTTGAAATAATGAGCTTAATGTAATAACTGACCCGAATTTCAAAAACATTTAACCCAAAATAAAAACAATAGATAAAAATTGACAAAAAATATAATTTAAAAAAAAAAAATACTTTTTTCAAAGGAGGAGTCTGAATTACTAGTATGATGTACGAAATTGACACATTTATTATGTTTTAAATTATTAATTTGATATCTTTATCCTTGGATTTTTTGCCTGGTAGTTAGTATGTTACCAGCAAAAATGCATGAACTCTAGAATTAGGTCTCGGCCTGTAGTAAAAATGCAAAATACAAACCAATGACCCAGATATCAATTGTATCTGTGCCTAGTGATAATATTAAATATTAATATAATCATTTCATATATTTATTATTTAGGCAAGACTTTTTTATACCTTGTTTCACAAACCTGCTGCTCTCCAATATTGATAATTTCGGGGAAAAAAAAAATTATTTTTGGCCACCACAGTTTTTATTTATTTTTATTATGCCTGCTGCTGCTTTGAAATCTTCCAAAAATAAGATATGTTTATTTCTTCTTTTTTTTTTTTGAAGCATTTAACCATCCCATTACTACACTGTTTACGTTTAACAATAACATAAAAATTATTTAATTCTCCGTGTGGATTTTTTTTTTGGCAAAACTGTTTGCTAAACAATAGAAGAAATTTTAATTTTATTGTTTTTCCACCCACCTCTGATGGTCCTTAGAAAAATAAGTTTGTGAAGTTCGTTAAAAATTCTCGCCATATGTTACTGCTATTGTTATTATATTGTTAGTGTCTACTGTATTATTGTTATAATATTAATCTTCATCACTGCTACTGCTACATGGGGTGGTGGTCTATTCGACAATGATTATCACGTATAGTCTCTGCGCTCAGAAAAAGGATGAAGAATTCGAGTAGTCGTTCAACATTTTCTATAGAAAATTATGGACATTCCCGCTAAGCCCCACCCTATCTCTACCTTTGAACAACGGAAAATATATCCTGTATTGGGAGACATGTTACTTTGTCGCACAGTCACGTTCAGTGTGTATCAACATAAGAAGTATAATAGGTTGTATTTTTTCTTTCGTTGGCGTGCCGATATCGGTGTCTGACTGAGATAGTATATACTACCCCAGTAGTATTCCTACTGCAGCAGCTATAGAATAATTGGTTCTGTTTTTTTCATGTTGCTATCACAGTCTGTGTAAACAGGGATAGCAAACTACCCTGGAAGTAGTAACCCTACTGCTGTTTTAGTATGATTAGTAATGTTGCCACCTTCATCATTGTTAAAAATTTTGCATCTTGGTTTAGTGATTGTGTGGTGATTATTCAACATTAAAATTCTACCTGTTATGTCAGGTTCATAACACTGTACAGTACAACCCCTATTAAGGGGATAGCTTCGGGGGGTGAAAAATGTGCCTGAATAGGGGTTGGCCGTAATGTTAAAAATATACATTTCTCTCACTTCACAGCCAAACAAAATTGTCCCCTTAATAGGGGTGTTCCAGGGATTTCCCAAAGGAGGGATTTTACTGTATTTGTGTCTTTTTTTTTTTTTCATTTATTCACTTCAGTATTCCCTTATTTTTTTAGATCATTTTCAGTAAAGTACAAGGTTATTCTTTCTTGTGACCTCCATTCACCATCTGAGTGATTATGTTGTTTAAAATTACTTTATTCATCAAAAGCAAAAACATCACAAATGCCTAGACTTTGTCTGAATGAAAGATATGATGATGATATTATGATGATTATTGTCATTATAATAATAAATAAATGTACTAGCCAATTTCCAGTAGGAAATATTTGACACCAACTAAAGAAAGTTGGTAGTTGGCAATCATTATCTTGTCTTTTTTATATACAGAGTTAAATTTAGCAAATGTTTTTTTTTTAAATTTATGTGGTCCAGCCTTAGCAGGCCCTACAGGACACTAGTTAGACTGGTCGACTTACAGGCCTCCAATTTGTCGGCGGGAACACCATTCTCCAAAAATAATGTTCTATTCACGAACAGTGCAGGAGAAGAAGCATATGTTTAACCATCCCAGATCTAACATGATTAAATCCTATCTCATTTCCTACAACAAACATGATGAGTTTTACATTATCAAAAATCATTATAGTTCAGTAATAATTTAGTCCCTTGTGCTTCCACCAGACTTGTTGGTGAACTAAGACATGAACCAAACTACTTTTGTTAATGTATATACCTCAGTACTAGACCTACAATGTGTTATGTAATGTTCCCAACAATATTATCTCATTATAGAAATGCGATGAAAACCAATCGGGCAAACGTCTCCTTTCTTCCCAGCGAAGCGTTGAAGCAATTGACTCCCAAGTTGTACATTGTCCTTTCTTCCGCATTAAGTCATTATGTTTTTTTGTAATAGGAGAAGGAAATTTCTCCCAAAACAGCGATCGAATTACAGTTGGTGTACGGATGACAAATTATTGTATGGATGACCATTCTTTGCTGCTTTCTGTTCCCTTTAATTGGTTTCCTAAAAATAGATTGGTAAACTAGGCCTAGAAAAGTGGTACATTGAGGACATATTTGTTTGAATTTAAAAATTCTGTTTTTTAGGTTGTTAATTTATCCCTCACTCCCCCCCCCTATTTTTAACCCATTTGACATAGTGATCAGTCTTTTATCTTATGTTATTCTATTTTATGTGTTTATTTTGTGTTTTATTTTATTTAATGTGTATGTTTTTTTGTTATTTATAATTTTTATCAAAATGACTTGCTCATTATATTGTTCGATTGTACTCTTTCAATAAACAATGGGAAACTAAGGGGTACATCTGGGGATAATTAAGTGATATTTAACATATTTTTTTATTTTTTTGCTCAGCAGTTTTTAAGTGTGGAATGCCTTTATATTTCAAATCATGATGATTGTTTATGACCAATTGTTGTCTGAGGGCCTTCAGAAGAGCAAATGGTGGTTCAGGAGGAAAGCGATTTTGAATTGTTTTTCCAAAATTTTAGAATTTTAGAACAAAAATTAAGTCTTTAAAAAACACTAGCATTGTGTAATAGTTTTTATGTTTAACATGATCTGAATTTATTTAACAAGAAACCAGTGGTAATTTTTATGTACTAAATAACTGATAGTCAAAATAAGAATCAACCAAAAAAATTTAGCTTTTTTAAAACATGAATGCATGTTATTGAAACATGAACAACACGAAACATAATATGAAATCTCTATCCTAAGCTGCTATCATCAATTCAAAAAAAGTCAAGTTAGGGCTAAAGTGTGTGAACTTAGCCTGTGGCAGTCACGTATTAACTTAATTTTGCCTCCATCATAGGTTAATGGAGGACCCCTGGCCTAGATAGTAGGTTGCCCCTTTGTCTCTGCTTGACTAGTCCCTTCTTTCCCACGCCCCAGAACTTCCCATATGTGATCGTTGAAGCGTGCAGGTGCTTATGTTCCCCATTCTTTTTCTGACAACGTTATTGTACTTGACTCGTTGCAGTATGCGCATTAGGAACGGTGCCCTAGAAATGCATTGAATCAAAATAGACCGTGTCGGTTTCATCTGATTACATAGTCTGTGCGTGTTATAAATTTTGGAGGGTTTTTTTTCGCTATTGTCTAGGAATTATTCAAAATTATCTGAGTTAATCACAAGATATTCAATGGTTTAACCTCCATATGGTTCTTTGTTGAATAACGAATATTAATTTCATAATTTTGATATGATGTTATAAAAATCCTGTAATATGGTTGGTAATAATCGAGCTGATTGCTATATAGTTGAAAATAATGGCAATAATAATAATGGTAAAGATGATAATAATTATGATGATGACGATCATAAGTTAGGCCTGAAAGAATATTGATAATAATGACAAAATATTTGAGTTATGAAAAATAATGATTATTATGTTCATAATGACGACAATAATTATAGAAAAATAATGATGTCAATGTTGATGTCAACTACAGTATAATACTTTTAAGTTAAAAGTGATATTGTCTCTGATTTTCCACTAAATTTATAAAATTATATACCATTAATAATAAAATTAAATATTTTTGTAGTATAAATATATTAATTATTTTATAATATATAGTATGAAACTATGTATATCAGATACGAGAAAATTTCCAGAAGTACAGTAATATGTGATACTGTAGTTTGGATAAAATCTTAAGGTTACTTGGCAACCTGCAGCAACCATGGCAATGATAAACAATGTGCACTTTACAGGATACATTATAACTTGTGAGATGATGAAGAGAAATAGAAGCATGTTTTTTTTCAATAAAATATATCTTTATTATATAAAATTATTATATATGTTTCTGTACATCAATAGCATGTATGCTATACATGTGGTTTCTCTGGTATTACACCCCATTGAACATAAAATTTGGCAGGTTTTGGTGGGGGACTTATACTCTGTTTATGAAAAATTAAAATTCAATTGGCCAATCAAAATGCAGATTTTTAACACTGCACACCCCCTTTAAAGCCAATCTTTGATTTTTTTTTTTTTTTTCTTAAAGTCAATTGAGCTACTCATTCAGATCATATTCTGGCATGGAACTAAAGTGCATATTATACTAATAATAATTCTGAATTATACAGGTATCCCTCTGGTTGGAGAGCCCTCCAATTAAAAACTACCTCCAATTAAAGACCACTTTGGTCCCAAATTAACAAAATGTCTTTCATCTTTATATTATTCTAATTTTAGAGACCAATGCTGCTAAAGACCATGGAATCCCTGGTCCTAAAAGTGGTCTTTAATTAGAGGGAGATCTTTATTAATAAATATTAATGTGTTAATTGGGTTTCCATTGTCACATGGTATTGTAGGATTCAAACTTTTAAACAGTCGAAACATCGGGTTGTAAAATATTTATTGTGTGTGATACACCGGTATGGTAATTAGTTCGGGGTTGGGCGCGGCAGGTTTGAATGATAAAATCCATAGTTCCCTGGGTTCAATATAGTTCTAGGAATGTTTATTATTTTGTATTGGTACATCCTTTTTCCACCTTCCCCCAGTTTTAGAATATTCAAAATCTGTATCTCATTAACTATTCCCAAGTTTTTCCTCAAATATGCTTTTTTGTGTCCCAGAAAAATCAGTTGTACAACTTATCTGAAACATTTCTTTCCTCCGAGTCTGACTTTAAGTAACATTGACAAATTTATAGTTTAAATCTATTCATATTATTATTATTAGAAAAAAATAGTTTAATTTTCAAGTAAGCATTTATTCATTGGTTAAAAGTATTTTCAGTTCATGTTTCAAGCTGAGCACACACTGCATCCGATGGTCGTTGGTTGATGCGATTCCATCTAGAACGCAACGCCATAGCGCGCAAGTCGTTTTTAATGACGATCAGTTCAGTCCGCAACAATCAGCACACTGTGTCACATCATGTACCGGAGTTGGATTTGTTGTAAAACGAAGTGAGAGCCGGCTTTATAGGCTATGAAATTTAAATAAAGATGAGATCAATAAGTAAAGTAAGGACAAGAAAAAAAATTCTTGTGTTGGCCACATTTTGGGAAAATCCAAAAAATGGGTAGGTCAGTAGGAAAAGTTTTTTGTTTTTTTTTTGCCAAAAATGTCTTTATGCCTAAAAAGCAGAAAATACACAAAAATACAACAAAGACCATTTTTAAATCTATATTTAAAAGCAAAACGATCGCATAACACTGTTGCATCACCTACAGTCCAGCAAGATAGTCATTCCAGCCTTTTTAGCTCATTAAAAAGTATATTTTTCGTTGTAAAGATAAAGGTGGTCCCATATTCTTGATTGAACTAGGGGAATGAGCTGTTAGCCCATCGTACTAAGCCTCGGTATTGTGTGATAGGGTGTGCCAGTTCGATCCACACTGCCTTTTTTCTTCCCCAGTATCCAATTATACTCCTCGGTAGAGAGAGACCAATGTAGATAAAGTGCGAGAGTTCCAAACCCCTGACCTCTAGGTTGGCAGTCCAAGCCACAACCGATACGCCAACGACTCTTTCGTTGTAGCCAAAAAAAAAAAAAAATTTGGCCTAATTGGATTTTTAATTTAAATAAATAAATCGCTTAATTAATTACATCTATATATATTTTTTTTTTTTTTTTTGAAAATTACCTTTTTACTTATAATGCAATTATTGTTCTACAAGAATGTTCTGAATTTAGCCCTGTTTGGATAGGACGATTTTTGATTAAAACCATGGTCATGGTCAGTTTGACCAAACAAAACTCCAGAGCGGACAGCCTGCATCACTTTCTTGTGTAAGTTTAACCGAAAACACGATAACCAGGCTGGTTTTCCCAAGCACAAAAGTCCAATCCGAATAGTGCGGCATTATATTCTTCAGAGGATGTGCATCTACTGCGATTTTTCTTTGGTGAATTGAAGTGGCAAGTAGAATTGCCGAGTGGTTAAGACAGGGACACCACAACCTAAAAATTGAATAGCGCGGGTTCGAGTGGCAACTCGCCTATGGTTCTTGAGGTGGAACAAGTCTTCTTGGATAATAAGGATTACAAACCCTAGGCCAAGTGTACAGTATTGGCTAAAAAGCGCTTTAAAGAACCCAATACATCTTTTGAGATGAGTAGGGGGTTATCCCAGTGTACTGATAAATACAGTCCCTGTTGTCTTGTGATGGGATTGCTACTTTGAAGAGTGATTTAGTTCACTCATTGGCATATCCTTGGCCCTAGTGCCTAAAGCTGAATAAATGAATCTATTCATGATTAGACTGAATATACATACAATGCAATTGAAAAAACTAAAATTTTTCTTTTCAATCTGTTTCTGGTTAGTCAATAACATATTTGATCATTTTAAATGAGCTATCAACATTTTGATTGAATTTTTAAGGATTTCCCCCAATTTTTTTTTAAAGTATATTTTCAATAATATGAAATCCGGTATTAGTTTTGCCCACGTGCCTACAGTATGTGTGGAGTTGGTACCTACTTTTTTCAAAGGTCAACAGGTCGTGTGGGAGTGATGTGCTTGCCTTTAACAGTCTCTTTATTATATCATTACTCCAATATTATTTCCTGTTGAACTTGTGTAACCAATATTTGAACGTTTTACCATATATAAAAAATATACAGAGAGAAATTGTAAGATACTATGATATTACAAGATATATATATTTTTTCCTCCTGTAATCCAGAGAATCCTTTTTATTTTGGTCTTCACTACATGTTCTTCAAAGCTTCAAATAAATAATAATGTTTAAATGGCCTTTGTGCTTTGGGCCTCTGGTATATAAATAGTTCACCTATATGAATGTAAATGGTACAGCAAGTTTGAATATATATATTTATAAACTATAAATATTATAATTTCACAAGCAAAAGAAATTGCTAACAGGATATATAATTGTATCAACATTGTTTCTCAGGTGGAAAGTTGTGTTATATATATGTACTTGGTACAAGCATTTTTTAGAATACTATTGCAAATGAAATTTAAAAATACAATGCCTCTGCATCTATGATTTATGTATTATCTGTTACAAATGAAAATATAAAACATATTATTTTGTAAGTATACTAATTTATGTTTTGAAAAGAAGGGCACTTATATAATTGTTGTTTTAGTTTTTCTTTTTGAATGTATTGTATGATAAAGTGAATAAAATGGTAAATTAAAAAAGAAAAAAAAAATTGTACAAGTGTTTTATCACAAACTTAAACTGGAACAATCTAAATACCAAACTGTATCAAGATGAAGCTATGGGCTTAATCGACTGGTTCATTTCGTTGACTACAATTTTCCACCCATTATTTTCATTCGACTGGGTTTGTAAAATAGACCCGGTTGACAACAAAAAGTAACTTAAACCAGGGTTCGTTAATCAGCGTTTAGTTATCCACGTGCCTAAAACAAATATGGCCGATTGGTCAGTTTAACAACAACATTTACATTAATATAATTTAGATTAAATTTCGGAAAATAAAACTAATAATATTTACCCACATGAAGTCAAAAAATAATTGTAGGCTAACGAAAACATTTTTTTACGAAAAACCAATACTGTCACAAATTGAAGCAACCTTGATTACGCAGCGTGTATTATGGTAGCTATACAGCCATTTTATTTTGTCAAGTGTTTAGCAGTTTTCATTTCGCCTGGTTGTCTTTGTTAAGTAAGATTTTACCATAGCGCAGGTGGGCGTGGTTGAATAAAGAGCGACCAGTTGAATACGGACTATAAACATGTTTATACATTTTGAGAAATAATTCTCAAATGCCAATTTATTTAAAAAACATATATCATGAGCGCAATAAAACATATATGACCAGGTCGAATGATTTACTTAAGGTACCCAAACCAAGTACTGAATATAAGAAAAGAAGTTTTTCATATTAGGGAGCCATTATCTGGAATAGCCTAAACCTCAACACGAGAATGGCCTCAAATGTTCATACTTTAAAAAAAAAAATACTAATTGGAAGTTTCTTGCATAGGATAATTTTTTTATATTTTGTATTTTTGTACTTCTTTAATTCTGTTTTCTTTTTGATTATTTAAGCCTTGATTTTGTAATCTTAATTTTGTTTATATACTTTTAAACGCCTTTGTGATAAACAATTAATTTGTGATCAAGTTTCCCATTTTCAAATAAAGTTATTATTATTATTATTATTATTATCATTATCATTATTATTATTATTATTATATTTAAATCAAGTCCTTTCTAGTAAATCAGTTCTCTCCAAATACATTCAATATTATCTTTTGTCACAATGTCAAGAAAAGTAAAAAAAAAATATTTTAAACTCAGATTGATGTCATCAATCCAATATGACTTCCTGTTAACTTGTGTACTGTGTTTGAACAAGCGTTTTATATTTGTATTGACTCCTTTACTAGTAATCTGTTTTCTCTCTCTATTATAAATTACAGTATCATCTTTTGTCGGGACGTCACAAAAAGTAAAAAAAAAGTATTTTTAACTCAGATTTATGGTTGTAAACCTAGTTCTTTTAAAAATGTTATCAATAAAACTGGGTTGAGTATCTATGTAAGCTATATATTTTAATCTGAAATTTTTCTAATGTTTGTATTCATAACCTTTTTCTGACTGTGTAATGGTTTGGAAAATTCAAGGGTAATTTGAAATAGTTCCAGAAGCAAAATGACAGAAAATGCTAAAGGAACTTAAGGTTGTATACCCTTTGGCCTTGGTATACTTGTGACAAATCTATTTTGATAAAGGTCTTGCAATTATGATTAACTAAATGTAAGAAGGCCTAATATTCTAGAATCTGCTTTCTATCAATTTTTTTTTTCAAGTTCATAATCTAGCTGGATAATACCATAATAATTGGTTATTTTATTTGGCTACTTGTCGATATTTTAAGTTCCATTAAATGGTCTGTTATGATAAATGCATTGATATCTAATGTTGATCGTGTTCTTATTTTCGATCTTGTCTGAAGTAAGTTTAGTTGTACTCACAGTAGGAGTCTCATTACATGGTAATGCTGAACTTCATTCTCGGGTAGCCAAGTACCGGTAGTTTGCCTAAGTGGTATGTTAACAAGACAGTAGTATGCTATTGTTGATAAAAACCAAGGAGTTATTATACATGGAAATAAATCACTTATATAGTAAGTCCTTGGTTAACTGTATTTATCTTTAGAGAACCTTTAGCCAAAGGGTTTCAAACTCAAGTTGATCTCTGAAAATTCAAAGTACATAGTCCTGATACTACCGGTAGTATGCAATAGATGATCAACCAAAGAGTTATTATACACGATACACGACAGAGAAATTAATCCCTATGTTATACAGTAAGTCCTTGGTTAACTATACTTATCTTATAGAAAACCTGTAGCGAAAGGGTTTCCAAAACTGGAGCTGATCGCTGAAAAATTCTAAGTACCCAGTCCCAGTACTATGCGTTCACAAGTCCAAAGTTTTGATGTACAGTGAAAAACCAAAGTCGCTTTGATTTGCTATTATGATTTAGCGTCGCTGTTCTCAGGTACAGTACATCTACCAGCGATGATGTTATACTTTCGCAACATCTTGAGTACGACCACAGTTCAGGACGTACTTGCCACATGTCAGGACTAGTTTAGTCGTAGCTAGTTCCAAATTTTTTTTTTGGAGACCTAGTTTCTGTTTCTCGTCCCAATTTCTGCAGCGATGGCCCAAATATCCATTCATATGTTGTTATAGTGACTTCATTTTTACATGATCAGCCGGCTCTGCCCTCTTTTTGGTATGCATAGACCTAATTTCTCCTTTCTTGATCCATTTCTGTCCAGGCTGACCTCATTGGAGCCGCAAAACGGGAGCAAACTAATACACAGTTTATTCCATACACCAGGTCCCCCTAGGAATTACCCAAAATGAATCCGTCAACCAATCGAATGCTTTAATTCCATAAAGATTAGCTTGTTCCATTTGTGAAATGGGGATTTATGTGGTAGATGGGGTTTGCCTGGTAGATCAGACTGGTGTTTAATTTTTAATTTCAATTCCTGTCATGATGTTGACAAAGCACATATTAATAGGACAGAACCTAATTTGTCATTGTAATTCTAGACTTTCCATTGCCTCATACAACTTACAATCACTGCCACCCCTCTCATTTCAAATGTAACATCCTATTTCCGCTTATCCTCAATAAAGTTTCTTTAAACCAAAACTAAATTTGGAATAGTCCATTGCAAAGTAGGGAGAATTGAAAGATGTAAACTTAAAAAATGGATAATTTAGTAGAGCTAAATTGTGATTATACTCTAATTTCTCTCAGGACCTATATTCGATCTCTGAATAAAAGGCGGATTTATCGTTTGAAAGCAAATTAGAATTGATTGAGGTCATCAAACTAATTTGTAAAACTAATTCGATAATTTTATTTTAAGTGTTAAACAAGGATTTTTGATGAGATTGTGATTTACTGGAGCATGGTAATTGTAGTACCTCTTATTATTAAGTTAAGTGGGCTTTATCCAGGATGTAAAACATGCTTGGTATAATTGACCTCCTAACAAACTGGAGCGTTCACCATCTGGAAAAGACGCATTTTACTAATAAAAGACCCTAAATCTGTAACTTGAAAAATAATGCAAATGTTTTAAAAGATATGATTAAATTATATCGATTATTTATTAGTTTTTATATTAATATTATACGCTTGTTTGTAAGTGTATTGGATAATTAAAATAATTTCTATTGTTAGAACAATAAAATATTTTTATATCATTTTTTTATTTGATGACACTGCACCTTTAGATCCTCCCTCCCCCCATCCCCAAAGAAAAAAAATGTATTCATATTTATTGAATACAATATAAAAATCTATGCAAATAACGAATATATCTGTTCAAGGGATTTTTTTTTTCTAATTTTAAATTGTAGTAACTAATAACCTACTGTTCAAATATATACATGAAATGTAATATTTGTAGAATCTTTAAACGATTTTGTTTTAGGGTCCTTTTTAATTTAACTTCAGTAGAAAGTAGAATGACTAACACAGCTAAAATATTGGTTTAAGTGATCTTCAAGAAATAATAATAAGAAATAGCTGAAGGGTAGGAATATTTGGAAGAAGAGAATGCATGCATATATAACAAGGGAAAGGATTGATCATATTTTAAGTGATAAGAAACTGTTAAAATAGGTAATAGAAGGATGATATGAATTGAGAAAGCCCAGGGGTAGAAAAATGACAGAAACGCTTGACCCATAATTGACAAGAACTGCTATGGAGGTGGAAGCTTAAAAGATTGAGGTTAATGTTCTTTCATAGTTGATAATGAAAAACATGTCTGTAAAAGAAACCTACTAGATACATAAACTTTCATTTATTTCTATATACACTATGTTGCAATAGGCAATAAATAGTTTCAATACCATTGTGAAATTTTAGATTAATGTCCTGTTCAGACAAAGAACTTTCTAGGAGGAAGTGTATGGAGAATTCTATAAAGTTATTAACCTAGAAAATGCTTCTTAGATTGTGAAGTTTTTGTCAATGATTTTGTTTTGATATTCCTCTGAACTAAATATATAACCCCTAAGTTCATAAAAATCAGGACTGGCCTTATAATTACTTCCCTGTCATTGAGTTGTGGTTCTTCGAACGATCCATTCTACAAGAGGTGAATGTAGATTGTAGATCGCTATTTAGGTTCAGTGTGGATAAAGATCCAATGTTGATAAACATCCCTCTATCCAAATGAGAATGCTAGTTGTTTTAATTTGTTTTTCTGCTAAAGCAATGCCAAATTTTATCATTTAAAACTCAGTTAATTTGATTTTCATCCTAATTTAATTTTAACTTATATTTAGTCGTGATTTTTTTTTTAGATTACGAGTTTATAGCAGTTTATTTTTTCTGTGAGGTCTTCTAAAGTCTAACCAATTGATTTTACACAAATGGAATGATCCATTCTATAAGGAGGTAACATGAGATCAGGATAATTTATCAATTTACATAATGAATTCTATCAAAAATTAGATATATCCCTACTTTATAAATAGTTGCTTCTGGTGAAAAGTAAAGCATTAACCTTTTGAATAGCTAGGTCCTTTGCTGAGTCCTAAAAACCTAGATTATTCATTATAATAATCATCAATGATGATAGAATAATCTAAATTGTTATCTTCTGGTTATCAACCAACTTCATTTGTTTAAATAGTACCAGTACTGTCTAACACTTGAACAATAAATTCAATATTTAAAATTTATGTGAATTGAAATATAAATTCAATGAATACCACAGACGCAAAAGCTGAACGTAATGCCAAGGTATGCAAGAGTTGCATTAACTTACTTTACACGCAGTGTCTTCAATAATATTCATGCTTGTCCTTCCTTCGTCACAGTGCGTTAAATCTCCCAATGCAGCATCAGACGTAAAGTCTAGGTTCACATGGGTTACTAAACAATGTCATCATCTCTGTAACCACTTTTTTATAGTGCCAATTTGTCACACGTCCCAACGGTGACATTATTGTGTTGAGTCCATGTGTATTTCGTGTTATTTGGCTACCACGTGTTGCCCTTTTCACCCTCCTATTTTCAGACCCTTGTAAAACTCCTCTGGAGCTTCCAACCCAACCAAGCCCACCATATTATATTAATGACTCCATTCTTTTGATCATCAATAAATTCAATTCAGCATTGATTTATTGTTGCTTATAGTCAAGTTATGTAGTGTTCCATTTTTTTGGATAAAGTATGGTAGAATTGTGTCAGTCAATGCGATGCTATCTATTTAGCAGTGCATGTGAATTAGGAAGTCCCCTCTGGCCTGTGTTTCTTGTGCTTGACCCAAATATGGGCGAAGGGGTCATTGATTTGATGTGATGATCTCAGCCAAGCTAGGGAAAGTATTGGTGCATCAATCTATCTAAAGCCCTATACAGACTATCAAGGCATGCTTAGATATGGTCATGATGACATCACATCATGACTATATATGGGCATACAACAGTTTTTTTTGTCTAAGATAGTATGATAGTCTAAACAGTGCTCTACATTTTTATTTATTGATGGTTTGCACTCTTTCTCTGTCTACTTTCATCCAATAAGTAGTTCTATAATGTTTAAATAAATATTCATGATTTAATTTGCATATTTGATATATGCATTTTACATTTAACAATTTTATAAATATATCAACACTGTTCTTTGAATCATCTCAATTGTTTTCACAGTCTCCTGATTTTATTTATTTATTTATTTATTCACCAAAACAACAGCGGACAAAAATCCGCCACTAACAGTATGGTTAACAAAGGACGAGACGACGGAAACAGAAACACAAACAAAATTAATTTTAACTAATCACGCCTAAAACGCTACGACGGAAAATGTGCAGATTGGAGTTAAATAAATCTAATGACGGATAGTCCTGAACTAACTTGTTATACGAGGAACTTAATTTACTAATAAACCCATTTTTTAAAATATTGACTCTACTTAAAGGAACATAAAGTACATCATTATTTCTTAAAATACGGACAGGAACACAAAGGGCAAAATTAGAAACTAATTCACAATCAAAGATAGAAGTCAAACATTTAAAAAGAAATATAAGGTCATTATAATTTCTACGGGACTGGGGTGATTTAATTGAAAACTTAAAATTAATATTAGTCCAATTGTGACTGATGTAGCGCAAAAACCGGGAATGAAGGCGTTCAATACGTGAAGCCTGAGTTTTTGAGATAGAATTATAAATGACGGAATTTAGGTTGAATAAGTGTAATGTACAGATATGCTTTAGAATGTGGGTCCAGATATTTACAGTTGCGCCACATCAATCCAAGCAACATACTGCATTTCCTAAGAAGATGGTCTATATGAAAAGAAAAAGTAAGGGAGCTATCTAAAATAACTCCAAGATCACGATGTTGCAGCACTTTATTAATCGGTTTGTTGTCAACTAAATAAATATTATGAAGATGAAGTCCACTGTGTGGATGAAAGCTAGAGAATAAATTCTATATTTATTGTTAGTCTCAAAAGGGCTGCTGTTATTTACATGTACCTTATATTGTTCTATACTGTATCAGACTAACGCGTCTATACTTTTTATTCATCTTGTTTTCTTTGTTAATTCTAAAAATCCCACTGGTCTGTTCCAATTTGTGGCAGACACAATAACGATGATTTTCAATAAAATATTAACTGCATTAATAAGATCTTTTTTATTGTTATAAACGTATCAACACTGCTCTTTGAATCATCTCTGACTTCGATTATTGTTTTTCTTTTTAGGTCATCCTTTGTAAATTCTTAAAATCTCACTGTTCCAATTCGTGGCAAACACAGTAATGATGATTTTCAATAAAATATTAATGTCATTAATAGGATTTTTTTTTTTGTATTTTGTTTTCTTTTCTCTACTAGTGCCGTGCCTTACATCAACGATTGAGCTTAGCAGAGAAGTCAAAGCAGAAAGTTCAAGCAGAACTGCAAAAGGCAAATCAAATGATCCTGCAATTACAGGTAAGCTAGTTAGCTTTGATCAATGTCCACAGTAATGCCACGCAGGTGAAAACAGCCTCACCAGGTGCTCATGCTATCGTCAGACTCCAAGCTTGACTTAAAGCCAGGCTCAGGAGGGGAAAAAAGTACAACTGATTTTTCTAAGCAAAAAAGAATTTTTAACGAAAAACTCATTAGTGGTTAATGAGATAGAAAAATTTAAAAAGATGGAAAAAAGAGTGGTTACACCCATTTTCTCCCAGTTTTTAAATTAAAGAATCTGTATTGTTAGATCTTCCCAAGTTTTTATTTAAACGCTTGTTTTAAGTCTTAGAATATCAGTTGTATAACATTTTTTAAAAAAAGAATTTTCTCCCGAGCCTGGCTTTTAAGGTTTAAAATACAAGACATCCATAAACATTGAGAGGAAGTCGTGTGTTAATATGCAATTAAACAAACTATACAAAAACAGTGATAATATAAGGCCATTCGAATGGAGAAACTAAATACTATAAAACTGATTTATTATCATCTGTAAAACTTTCATAGAAAGCTACCCACTTAATTTATTAGGCCTTTTTTTTTTATTTTCTTGTTTGAGATATTTAAAAGTGAGAAGGACAAGGTCGTTTTTTTTTTTTTTTCTTTCTTTCTTTATTCATAGCAAAGGTGGATGCACGTTCCTATACTCCTTGCTTATGAATATTTTTTAGATTTCTACAATATTCTGAGTGTTTTAGCTTTTGAAGTATAGAAAAAAGGCACTCCAAGAAAATATAGAGAACAAAAAGCATGATTTATTTTTATTTGGCATTCAGTTTACTAAATATCAATTTCCTTTTTGTGTGTTGTACTACTTTTATTACATGTAGTTGTTCCTTAAACCAATAAATGAAAGGAGATGATGTATTTGACCCAGTTTTCTTTTCAACTTTTTAATGGGAGTTGTGTTTTATGAATAGTGGTACATTCCAAATGTCTTGTTGCTTAGTGTAATGTGTCTGAAATATGGGACAGAACATCCCCTGTAAAATAATAGAATAGGCTATTTTTACTTTATTATTCCTAGTGATCATGTAGCATTTGATTATTCATGAATTATTCAACTTATGCTCTTGCGGAATCAGTAATTGATTATATAGAGAAAAGGTAGAAAGATGTAATTTTTCTTTTTAATAAAATAATTAAAACCAAATTAACAATGGTAATTCTTCTACGTTTGTTAGTAGTGTAGATTTGTATAGCGCCAGTATCCATCAACCAAGATGCTCATAGCGCTTGATATGTGAACTAGTAACTCGATGAATGACTTTCTCCTCACTTAAGGGTCCCTTCATCCCTGTGCTACCCGGTAACCCAGTACCACCAACCCTCGTCGTCCACCACAGTGGTTGTCTGTACCAGTAAACCGGGCCAGTACACCGTCTCGAATGATATGCTGGGTTCTTTATAGTGCACATGAGCCGTTGTGTACACTAGGCCTATGGTTTATAGTCCTTATCCGGAGACTTTTTCTTCCACCAGAACCATAGACGAGCGTCCTGTTTTTGCAGCGCCCCTGCCTTAACCGCTCGACCATTCGACTAGAATCAATACAGTGCCTAAAAATTGTGTCATTGAAACCATGTTTAAACAAAATGAAATTTAAATATTTCAGAATCCAAATAATTACAGAGGGATGATTTATTCTTATATATTCTATTAAATCCTTATATGACGATAAATAATAATTTCACACGAGTGGCCACCCCTATTAAAAAAGTAGAGTAGTTTAAATTTTAAGTAACACAATTAGGTATATTTCATACAGAGTTCATGACTGCTTTTGTTTATTTTGTGTAATTGCATGTTTAGACTTTAATTTATAACTATGGTAATACTGTAGTAGTTTCTATTTAATAGCATTTTAGTCTCATGAAAAAACGTTAACAATAACATTGCTTTCTAATCACAAAGGAAACAGAAAGTTAAAATTGACTTATTATTGTTATGAATCAATTTAATTATATATATTGCGTTTGTTAATCTAAAATGAATAAAATCCATTATATGGGTTGCTTACTTTTATCATTTAAATGGAGGTGGCATGAAAAATTCAAGAAAGTACAAGCTACCTATGTTTTTTTTTAGTTCGAACTGCGGTTTAATTTATTGTATTTCCAATCATTGTTCTTTTACTTCTTTTCACTTTTAATCGTTTCGTAGACCAATAAATGAAATGAAGCATTCGACCAAGTTCCCATGCTACCTTGTTAATGGGAGTTTAGTTTGATATGAATAATGGTACATTCCAACCCTGTTGTATAAATGGATGTTCCTAACAGTAAAAATTTGAGATGAATCCCCCCTTTGAAGTAATAGAATAGACTATTATTTTTATTATTCTTCATTAATTCTAGTGATTGGGCATTATTGATTAATCATGAATTATTCCAACTTATACTATAGTCATTAGAATGAAATCTAGTAACTGATAGTTGAACAAAAAATCTATGGTGGCATATGATTTTCTGTTTTTGTAATATTTTTAATCCCCAAATCCACATTTCGAATAATATTTCTGAAAATATTTTTTATTAGAATCAATATCATATTAATCATTTAAACTAAATGAGATTTAACCATTTTGAAGTAGGAGATATATTGATTTCAGCATTTGGGTAATTTCATATGTACTTAATTTTAAATAACCAAGAAATTGAAATTATGCAACTTATGACCACCCCTGTTAAAAAATTAGAATAGTCCAAATCCAAGTACAGAATCACATCCAAGTTTTCTTTTAAAACAAAGTTTATAGATTATTTTTCTTGGATAATTATATATTTTACTCTTTATTTGTAAGTAGTGGATAAATTAACAGCATAGCCTAATGATTATTGAATTATAAAATTTAGTTTGGTTTCTTGCCAAATCAGGGAACAGAAGTTTAAATTAAATACTTAAATTATTAAATTTTTTTTTTTAAATTATTTAAATTTAAGGAAAAATTAAATTTAGTATTTTAATTGCTCACTGTAGGTGATATTGAAGTATGTTATTTGCTTTCAATAAAAAAGTTGATATTAAAATATTTTTAAAAATTTACAAATAAACAAAAAATATTATTCCTATATTCTGTGCTTAAACCATTAATTAGATGGTTGAGGTTCTGTTCTAAGCCTTGAGGTTTGAGGTTCATTCCTTCACCGTGCATTTTGATTGTGTTATAGGCAAGGCACTTTACCTATGGTTGTCTCTCCCCACCCAGGAGTACAAGTGGGTACCTGGTAGGTTCAGACACAAAAATGCATTGATATACGGTAATAGAATTCTCACCAGGGGCCTGGAGTATCTGTACCCTATGTGCTTGATCCAATAACAAGGAGTAATAATTTTAAGTGTATAGACGTCTCAACAACATTGTTATTATTATTATATATTATTTAATTGTTAGTACTGTATTTAATTATTAGTACTGTATTATCATTATTAAAGGATTTATAATAGATGTTGAATTATAAAACATTTCCCCATGATTCCTGAATTCCCTTGGCAACCATGTCTTGCTTGTTTCCATGTATTTTTTTCAAAGAAATCTTTCACCTTGTCCTCGTTTACTTGATAAATTTTGTATTGTACTTAGGGAAGTGTAAACTACATTCTATGATCTTGTAATGCATATTAAAGTCCGCTAACATTATCCGGCTTTTTTAGGACGCTATAATATTATTCTTAATTAATTAATGTGTTTATGATTTGCAATTTCCATCTTTATTACTTGTCTCTATAATAACCCTCCCTTTCTCTCCATTATTTTTTTATAACTCCCCTTTTTAGTTCCTATGCATGTAATGCAATAGGAACTATTGTAATCACTCTTGCTATTTCCTATGTTTTTTATTGTGTGTAGTGTGTATGTGTGTGTAGAC